>NC_046370.1:5725047-5880047 GCF_011125445.2 Fundulus heteroclitus | reverse complement strand
CCTTTATTGTTCCACAATATGGAAATTGGGGCACGACAGAGGCATAGACACAGAAACAACAAACTATTCTAATTTAAAGTTAGTTCTAAAGCAACAGAGGGTGAGCTTGATCAGAAATGGCAAATATAAAAGTAAAAATAAATACAATAGAAAATATGGCACAATTACTGATGATATGACACACTTAGGTAAAAAAAGATTAAATATTAATGTTAAACAGTAGAAAACACTAGCCTATTTACAGAACAATACCAGATTGTATCCAATGAGCATGAGAGTACAGCAGCATCTAAAAGTATCTGAGAGACAGTGTACATTGCAAAAAGGGAACTAAAAGCAAGTAGAAATATCTTGAAATTAGTGTATTTTTCCTTGATTTAAGCAAAAATAAGACTATTTGCCAATGGAATGTGTATATTTACCCCTAAAATAAGATAATTAGATATCCTGCACCTGAAATAAAATGAATTGTTCCTATTTTTAGTGCAGAAATCTCATTCCATTGGCAAAATAGATTATTTACCAGCTCAAATCAAGAAAAAAATACACTACTTTGAAGAATTTTTAACTTGCTTTTAGTTCCCTTTTTGCAGTGTAAACCATTCGTGATCAGGCCAAAACCTGTGTAATGTAGAAATCGTGAAAATTATTGATTTAAGCCGATTCTAAGTTTGAGCTCAAAATAAACCAGGGGCTGTGTTCTGGTTAGACAGTGAAACACTAAAACTCAGAGATCACAATTGCTGTTTTTAGTAATTCACTGTCACACCCAAAAACTGTCTGTGGTGAGGAAGATTCTGGGTGGTAAACTCCCAAATTACCCGGCAGTGACCATGAGAAGGGCCTCTCGGGATTACTGTCTGGACAGGAAGCTGAATCAGAGATGACTAAACTGAAGGAGTGGTTTCATGGAGCCACATTTCTATCAGAACCAGGAAGACCCAAAGGTCTGTTTGAAGCTCTCAGCTTTGTTTGACCAGGAGGACCTCTACTGGTGGCATGGAGGTAAAAGATGAATTTTCCTGGTTTACTCTAGAGGCAATTGTCAGAAATGTATTTTATTTTTATCATTTGCTTTTAAACATAAAGTTAATGAATGGCGTGGCAATGTCTTTTAACACTTACCTCAGAACAAGAGACAATCCTTACATTGTTTAGACTCAGGTTGGCGGTTCCCTTGTACAGTTGATGAGCTGTCAACTTCCGTTTCTATAGAAATTAAACTTGTTTATATGTAAATTTTGTATGCATAACAGTTACAAAAACCTTTGTATAAAATTCAAAATTTGGACAAATATATTGATGACATAAGAGTTTAATTTAAGAGCTGATATTTAGTCATTCTCTATTGTTTTCTTGATAACAACCTAAATCACCAATAACTATGGCACTGTAGTGCTAAAAACAGTGATTTCAGACATTCCATGTTATTGTTTTTCTCTGCTTTTGTCAAGCAATACACACATAAGGGTTAGTACTAGATTTTATCACCATTGTTTCTGGTCGCTCAAAGAAAGAAAGAAAGAAAGAAAGGAAAAAAATGCCAAAGATTGTTTCAAAGAGCCATAGTCGTATTTCCAGGCATCATAAACTGTACATAAACACTGTAGAAATGCCTCTAAAAGCTCGTATGACTGATGACTGTGAAACATCTATTGCTTCAGTGAATTCTTTATTTTTTCAAAGCAACAGAAATTATTTACATAAGCTTAACACATGTCCAATTAATTTATGTCTCTAAAATGTTTAATAACTACATTTTAGGTCTAATCATTGTTTCAAACTCAGTCTTCTTTTCTAAATACAGTCAATTTTGGATCCATGAAAAAAAAAAACACACACACACAATGGTTTATCATTGCAGCATTGTTCTTCTTCTTCTTCTTTGTTACCACTAATAATATTTTAACTTGGGGTCATATCTTTACACCTATACCTGATTTGTGGGACATGTGATAAACCTAAGCAATGCTGTCATTTCTGTTAAACTCCTGGATATAATAAAGCTATTTTTATCATTACAAACATCAGAGATTTACCTGCATCACACAGGGACTTCAGTTACAGAGACTGATGCTTTGCACCATGAAAGTGGATCAGTAATGCTTCTTTATTTCATTTTTTCATAGCCTTGCTGTCAATACTATATTGAAAACTGAAGACATCCACACAATATTTATCTTTCTAAATGATGGCCACTTAGCAAAAGATAGATCACAAAGGTTTTATTACTTTCAGCTTTTAAGACCTACATTTCTAACATCCTGTGGCTGCTAGCTGCGCTGTAGTTCTGCTGGAGACTGATAGCTAAACATGAAATTTGGTTGATTTGATTTTAGCTGTTTTAGTTTTCTTGTCCTCCAAGTGGCTACTGCTAACAATGTCTTTAGTATCTTGCTTAGGATCAAATATATTCTTGCCGTTGCTTGTGCAAAGTTCAAAATATTTGCAGTAGATCTTGTAAAATGAATAAATCTTAAAAGCTGTGAAGTAGCTCTTATTTGCATACATACAAATGCATTTGGAATGATACACGAAGATAAAAATATGGAAAAAGTGATCAAATGTATCAATCTGCATGTTAAATTAAAAAGGTAGCAGCAGCCAAGGAATAAAGGCTTTAGATGATACTTTTAATTTCATAATTTCATTCCAGTTCACATAGAAGTATAAAAAAATGCACAGTAACATAAAAGAAGCATATTAGGCCCAGTTTATACAGCTTATCTGCAAAAAAAAGTTGATATAGGAGTGAGTTACACTTTAAACTCATCGTTCTGCATCACCTTTTCTCTTTTTGGACATTTCTGGGTTGTTTCAATGTGTTGTGTGGAAACTGACATCTAGTGGCAGGGTGCTGTTACTACACAGTTAAAAATAAACATTCACTACAGGAGGCACAGTTTTAGCCACTTTATACACTTTAAAAGGATATATGCCTCTACTTTATGACATGATATGCCTCTTTTTTTGACTCTGGAGGTACGGATAATTTACCTTGGCGGGCCAGATTCGGCCCCCGGGCCTTGAGTTTGACACCTGTGCTTTAGATATTTCACTGTAGCCTATGTGTTAATATCTATATCATCTATATAGATATTAAATGTACATATTCATAATATATTATTACAAATTTTGGAAGAGGAATGGACGACAACATATACTGCCTTTTCTGCCTTTATCCTTAATGAGGGATGCTTGTTTGGTCACAAAATGAATGACTTCACAAATTAAACTTGTTACTGTCTTCACCGTACCCCGTCTACGGTGAAACACCCTCGGTGGACCCAGCTCTTTTTACCCAGTCAGGCGACCCCCACTTACTTATTACCTTGAATGTAGGATGCATAAAACAGACAAGTATGCTTTTAGTTATATTTTATCTACGTAAAGACAGAGAAACAGTTACAGTCACACCAGCGCTGATGGGCTCCTGATCGGCAGGAAGCCCCGATTGCTCATCACACAAACATTATATAGGGATCTAGTTACACACCCATACAAGGGCAGTACACATCAAAACTGTGACATCAGCAGGGAAACTGTGTCACCTCCGGGGTGGTATCTGATAGATATGTGCCAATCTTTTGGGTCAGTGCCATTTAAGTGTGCCATGCAGTTCTGGAATAAACAGCTCGTTCCACTTGACCTTGTTGATATCCTAACAAACTCCACAGTATATATTCCTTTTTTTTTAAGTTTACATGCTCCTTTCCTTAAATAATTAAATTACACCGAATCAGCAGCATTATATGATCTTTACGCCTGTTGGTTTCCCAATACTCTATTACCCTAACTGGTAATCATTTGCCAGGCAGAAGCATAACTTCTCAATGACGTTGGACTCCAATTATTTTGAAGGCAAAACGAATCTCCTTTAGTTGCCACAAGGGGGCGATGTGGCAACATCATCCTCGATCTGCATCATATATCAACTGTGACGTCTTCCATTGAAGTTGAAAAGTAAACGATGCTTTATTAAAGAAAATACACAAATAATGTAGATATTCTATGTAAAACTTAACCATCTTAATTTATAGTATGAGGAAAGCAGAAATCACTTATTAATTATAGTTTTTGAGCCCATAATGAATGCAGTAACAGAGGATTAATGACTAACTCTTTTTGGAGCGTCATTATTGACAAGATCTCTGTAATACCTTTAAGTTTAATTGCTGAATATACTTACAATGTTACATAAGTATAATTAAGCATCTACATAACATAGAAAAAAGATCTGGTTTTACATTTATCATCGTCCAAGAAAAAGGAGACGTGCTCCAGTTCCAGCTGAAAATCCACAACAGGTCTTAGTTTGTACTGGAGGAGGCAACAGCTGGCCAAACTCAACACTTAGTGGCCAAAATAACAGAATGTCACCAATGTAAACGACATAAAACACAATCTGTGGATCTTTGTTCTGAGTCGAAGTTGGCAAAGCAGCAGATGGAGATGAGGGGTGGGGGCTGCAGGACAGGGACAGAAAGCAGCCCTGAGAGGGCGGAGAGAGGAATGTGAGGGGATGGGCTGGCGTGCATGGAAGGAAGGAGACTCTTGTGCCTTGAACTGTGCAGCAGCGTTGAATTACAGCCACAGCTGGACAAAACATCTGAGCTGCTGAGCTGAGTTGGGTCATACAGGCAGAGACAGAGACACGCACGTTAAATATTTGGGAAGCTATCACTGATCTTGCACGACTGGAAAAACTATGAGTCTGTCTCTTCACCGTTTAGCTCAGGATCAAAGTTAAAATTTAACTTTAAATTTGCTGAGGGTGGAGGAAAAAAATATGCAAAACACGCAAATACCTTTCAGGGCTACTCAAAATTGTTTTTCAGTCAGTTTAGCTCCAGTTCAGGGAGAAATGCTTAGGAAGGAAGCCGAAGAGAGATTGCTGAGCAGGAAAGTCCCTCTAATTGTTTTCCACGGTTGGCTCCACAACAGTGGAGAGAAAAGGCCTCCAATTTGGCACAAATAAACGAGGAAAGTGCATCAGCTACAAAAACACTTGGGCTTTCCTTGTGGAGCACATTTTTTTTTTAAAAAGGAAGAGAAGGCTAAGTGAAAAATGGAAACAACAAAAAAGATCACTTATAAAATACAATGGTCTAAGTGAGGATGTAGTGAGATGTGTTTACTGCAAATATTAGACTGGATTAAACCCCAGAACATAAAAAAATAAATGAATCTCGGGTTAAAAAAAAAACGACACAGTGAAGCAAACGAAAAATCATTAAGAAATAACGGTTTAAACTTTTAAAAATAATTAAAAATGTTTTAAAATTTTTAATTTAGAAAAGAAAATATTGATTTGGGTTGTTTAATGTTAAGAACATACACCTTGCATTCACATCTAAAGAATTAAAGGCTTTAAGGTCATGAAATGAAAAACTTTCATCTAGTATTGACCGTTTGAATAACAGAAAACTATATCTTACCAGAGATAAAATGTGTAAAACAACGTTTAATTTAAATGCATTTATTTAAGTGCAGATAAATTAATCATATTGTTTTAAAAAAATAAATCAGTGTAACTGAAACATTTTTACTTTGTTCTTCAATTTAACTTGATGAAAGTATTTAGCTACTTTCAATGAATAATTCACAACTTCCTGTCTCCCTGAGGTATAAATATGACAACACACACTGGTTTTTCCCCTTTCAGCCACTCCTAAAGATGGGAAAGACAAGAAAACATGTCATTTCAGTGAGGTAGACGTGTCAGATCACTAAGAGTGGCCTTTAGGCGACAAACGCCTTAGGTGGACTTGGTGTGACTGTGACGAGTACAACCCCTTTCAGAATCAGACATACTTTAATAATCCCAGAGGGAAATTACTTAAATCCTCCTTTTGTAATCTACATGCGTTTATGATGCCTCATGATCACCTCAAAGGTCCCAACAGGGATCAGGAAACTGAAATCGGCAATATTACGCCCCAGCTCCACAACAGGATGTGGAATTATCCCGTAACCAGTATGAACTCGGAGAGGTAAAACATGTGACTGCAGAAAGAGTCCAGCATAATGCAAAGACGGCAGCAGATAATGTTTGACCAGTGATTGGAGACGCATCATAATCCAGGATGCATCTAATCTGAGAAATGTTGGCTCAGCAGAATCTGATGAAGACGGTAACATGCAGAGGAAGGCCTGCAGACCTTTGCTTGCATATCAATCCATACAGGCCCTGGATCCAGGGAGATTTGCCGTGCATGAGCCGGGATTGGGTGACAGTTTGTGGTTGCATGTCTATTGTGGAGCTATGGTCTGAAAGGGTCTCATGTGGAAAAGCCCACTGTTGTTTTTTTTTGTTGTTTTTTATTATTATTAAAGCCAATAAACCTTTAGTGAGAGTGCCTACCATCATAACGTTTTTTAAAATACCCACATATTTTAAAAGAAAAATATTTGATTCAGCAAGAACACTGAAAATCATTTTTGGAGTCATGGTCCAGAATATACGGTCAAATTAAGACACAAAATGCTTTATTTTCAAACTTTGGTTCTAGTCCTATAATATTTTCTGGCATTGTGAGTAGTGTTGCACCGATACCGATACACGTATGGGGCGGGGCCCTGATCCAGCACTAAAATGGTGGTATCGGTATCGGCGAGTACCAACAAATAGGGCACCGATACCATTTTGATGTTTGTAAGTCACTTGAACGCAGCCTTCTCTCTCCCGACTATATTATACATGTTATATAAGTTCATGAAAGTTGCACTATTCTGGCATTTGAGAGCCAAAACTCAGGGTTTAAAAGAGATTATGCAATTGTTTACCTTTTTTTTGGAAAGATTATTCAATTATTAATGTAATTTTACTGTCTTACTGTTGCACTACTATTATACATGTTATAATTTCATGAATGTTGCATCATTTTGGCCTTCGAGAGCCAAAAGTTTATTCAACTATTGTCACCCATTCCAGGTATGCAATAAAAAGTTCTACTACCCTAAGTAGTATGCAGTTCTTCTTCAAACAGATGGTATCGGTATCGGCCAATCCTGCACAGCCAGGTTTCGGGTATCGGTATCGCGCCCAAAATATGGTATCGGTGCAACACTAATTGTGAGTACTTTTTTTTTTTAAACAACTTTTTTTTCTATTTTAAGGTGCAATGTTTAACCTCTTAAGGTTGAACTTTAGTCCAAAAATTGGCTTTTAGACATTTGAAAAAAATAATGCAAATATCAGTTTCTCTTCAAACATATGTCCGATCAATTGTCGACCTCATTTACAGATCTATCAGGAGACTATTTAAGCGCTTAAATAGTTTTGTGTCTTGAAAATCTATCAGTTTTTTTAGGTTTTTGGTTGGATTTTGCAACAAAAGGCTAAAAGCAACCAAACTTGTGAAGTTGTGACGCAGAGTTTCTGACGTTTTTCAGGGTCAGCTGTTGTTAACGGTTGATAAACATGGCCGAGGTCTGCCGTCAGCACAGGCAGACGTGCTCCTTGGGCTTGTTTATGTGAAGCTCCTTGGTTTGAGCACTGAAGCAATTAGTCAAAGCTGCGTTTTATACAAACGGTACCAGCGTTTGGTTTGTTGTGGCTACACGTCAAAGCCGTTGCTCAGTTGGAAGCTGTGTGTTCAGACCGTCTGTTAATACAATAAACGATTAATTGGATACGAGTCAGAATAAAGTGGACTTTTATTTCAAAAAAACAAGTGTTCCCAACAAAACGTTATTGACATATTGCACAACAATACAAACAACTGAATACTGACAAAAATCACAAAATTCATGACATTTCTTCTTGGTTTTGTATTCTCCTTTTAAAAAAGATTGGACAGATTTGTGGAGGAAGTGCTGGAAACGCCACCGAAACTCAATCCTCCTCTGCTTTCACTTCCTCTGTTGCCTCCTCTTTCTTCTCGCTGACGGCAGCTTCATTTTTCTCCACGTTTTCCGCCGCCTCTGCGTTGGACTTTGGCTTCTCTTCAGTCTTCTTGGGCTCGGGAAGAAGGATGATTTTCCCGATATTCTGACGATCGTGCATGCGCTTCATGGCTTCGGCGACCTGGAAAAATACAAAAAGATGCGATCAGAAGGTGTTGGAAGCAGTAAGCAAGCTTCGGGTTTTAAAAATCTTTTAATGCTGAACATTGAACACAGACAAACATTTAGAACCAGTCATGGCTGCACGCTGGATCAGAAAGCAGATCTGCTAACCAGATGCATTCTTAAAACGGCAATTAGTCTGTTTATAAGTTTCGTTCTTATTTATTCTGCATTCTCTTTAACTACGTGCGCTGTGTTTCTGTGCTTCAACGCTCTTACTGCGCCGCCCCGCCCTCTCGGAGCCCGGTGCTTTTATCAGCGGCCAGCCTTCAAAGCGTGAATCACTACGTTTAATGTCCTTCCACTCGTACCAAAATGTCCCAATTAAAATCAAATAGGAGAGTCAGTAGCTGTGTTTCATGCTCTTTTGTTATTAACGACACAGAACCAGCGGTGCTTCGGTGGGCGTGGTGCCTTGCACTTGAGATCAGGTGCGCAAAATTACGTTACATGTGATATAGGTGCGCGCTTTTAAGGGTCATTTTAAGGAACTTGTAATATCGGGGGCTTCAGCTCAGACCAATTATTCAATTCAATAAAATTTTATTTTATTTATATAGTGCCAATTCATGAAACATGTCATCTCAAGGCACATTACAAAGTCAAATTCAATCATATACAGATTGGATCAGATATATATAAGGGAACCAGTTGATTGCATTCCTTCTCTCCTCCATAAAGGATACCTTTACAGTCTTTATTTATGCATTTTCCCTACTGTTTATCCCTCACGCGTCGCGCACGAGGGTAAAATCTCGCAGCTGGATCATGCGTAAAGACGCAGCGTGAACCCCTGCGTGCTTTAAGTGTGGCAGCTGAGGGGAAAATGTTGGACCGTATAGGCTTGATTAAAACTGATTCTGATTATATATATATATATATATATATATATATATATATATATATATATATATATATATATATATATATATATATATATATATATATATATATATATATATATATATATATATAAGTGTTTCCCGCAGCGCTATCTTGGCGTGGCGACCGCCACGCCAAAGTCACGCTACCGCCACGCCAACATTCCAAAAAAAAAAAAAAAGTGACGTTAACACGCGCTTTCGCGCGTGCGTGAATGGCATGGAAAAAACACATGGATACCCCCGCTCCGCGAGTCTGTCCGCGGAAAACGTGTTGTCCAACCCCCCCCCCCCCCCCTGCTCCGCGAGTCGGTCCGTCCCCCACCCCCCCTGAAATAGAAAATATGACGGCCCTAATCCGTACTGGGAGGTAGTGCTAACTCCTAAATGTTCATGTATAAATGTTTAGTTTCATTATTTATCTAAGATAAAGTGAATAAGGTGCAGGTAATCACCAATAATTAACCTCATTCCACCCTTTTAAAAAATGCATTATCTAAAGTTAAGACACCCTAACCCAGACTGTTAGTGTTACCTCCTTAAGGTTGAATAAGTCTGTGGAAAGATTGTTCCACTCCTCACTTTCAGTTCTGAGATTATAGACGATTATTATTATTTTTTTTTTGCATTTTAAGCCCATTTCAAGTCACCCCACAGCATCTCAACGAGGTTAAGATCGGGACTTTGACCCAGCCACTCCTTTGTGGACGTGCTGGTACCTTTTGGGTCCCTGTTATGTTGCAGGGTCCAGTGTTGCTTCAGGTTTGACTGGTTCCCCACACATCCTGAACACTCAGAGATCATTTTCCCAGCCAAGCTCACCATTCTACAATGGTGAGCTTGGCTGGGCCTGCTGCAGCAACTTCTCCCCAAATCATGATTGTTGCTCGGTGCTTCATGGTTGGTATGAGGTTCTATTACTGAAGTGCTGAATTTTGTTTAATCAAAACATTCTCAGTTCTAGTATCCAATAAGGGTGGACGATAAAGTAATATCAGTATTTTTAGGCTGAATGCCGATATGCAATATTTATCTTAATATGTTTTTTTCCCATAAAGTAATTATTATAATTATTTTTTATTTTCATAAAGTAATAATCATCATAATTTATTTTCATAAAGTAATCATCATCCTTATTATTATTATTATTATTATTATTATTATTATTATTATTATTATTATTATTATTATTATTATTATTATTATTATTATTATTATTATTATTATTATTATAAAAAGGCCTCTCTTAATCAAAGCTTTATCCCAAATGTGTCACAGGCAGATTTTTTAACATACAGCTGTAGATAAATATGAGAAATGGCTGAAAAATAACCTACTGAAATACATAAAAGTTTATTCATAAACTTAGTTAGACCATCATGATATAAACAATATAGACTCACCTTATTTCTCTTTTTTAGAAATGTAGATATTTTTTAAATCTCAATATATTAACCAGCCCTAGTGTCCAAGTAATTCGATTTTAGACTCATCTATCCAAAGAACATTATTCCAGTAGTCCTAGACTTTGATTAGTCTGGCCTTTATGCTTTTCTTAAAGAGCAAAGTTAAACTTGTGCAGTCTTTTTTCCGACATGCACTTTTTTATCAACTGTACCTTTAGGTCCTGTAATGACATTTTAAGGTCTGTTGGAGACTTCTTTTAGCATGCTGGAAGGTATTTTGAATGTCCTTAACTCAGAGATCATTTTCCAGACAGCTGAAGGACTGATTTTAAATTTAAATTCTAGACCGCTTAAAATTTATTATCAGACTCATAAGCTGCTAACATCTTTACTGGAAAAAGTGAACAAAAAATTAGAGATTTTCTTGAAATTAGTGCATTTGTCCTTGATTTGAGCAGCTACATAATATTATCTGGCAATGGAACGAGTACTTTACCCCTAAAATAAGATAATTAGATATACTGCACTTGAAATAAGATTATGGAGATAAGTTGTTCCTATTTTAAGAGTAAAAATCTTATTCCACTGGCAGATAAGATTATTTACCTGCTCAAATCAAGGACAAATGCACTAATTTCAAGAAAATCTTTACTTACTTTTTGTTCCCTTTTTGCATCGTCAAGTCTGAAAGATCTCAGACAACTTTATGGTGTTCTTTCTCCCTTTGACAGTCAGGAGCACCAAACGAATAACTCAAAGTAGCCATGTTCTAATAATGTGGACCAGGTGCTATACACATGTTTTTAGCCATTTTAAGTGGGAACAAACGTCTCCTAATTAATTCCTCACAAGAAATTATTTTTCTTTTGTATTTACGGATTAAGAAATAATTTAAAAGCCCTTTACTTCAGTGATTTCTTCGGCTCACGGTTTTTGCGTTCTTGCTCATCAGTGACAATCGTGGTCAAAATCTTGAGTCATTAATCTTATTCTTCTTATTATTATTAACAACAATACAACAGCAATGAACAAAAATTCTTTCCAGTGCATTGAAATGTTGACAGGCCAGTGCTCCCACAGCAGCGTTCTTCAGACTAACCTCCTCAAAGTGGTAGCTGGAGTCGATGCGGGGCTTGATCTTCCCCTGCCGGTACAGCTCCAGCAGTGCGAGGAGGGTCCTCTCAAAGAGCTCCTGGTCTTGGATGTAACCCAGATGGAAGCCGGAGATGGCCTTGTTGGTCTGCATCAGCTTCAGGGTGTTGAGAGTGAGCTGGTTGTACCAGGTCTTTGCCATGGCCAGCAGGTTCTTCTTCTGGCCCGTCACACAGTTGGCTGCACCTGGATCCAGCCCAAAAGCAAAGACATTTTTCACCCCGCGTGCCACTTTTCATCAATAAAGTTTATCCTCTTTATTGATTCATATTTACCATATTCTAGTTTCACAGAGAAGAAGCTACATGAAAATGTGCTGCCTTACCAAAGACTATAAGCATGCCCAGAGGTTTTAACAAACTGAAGCATTTTTGGGTGTCAGCACCACCCAGAGGGTCCAGGACAATATCCACTCCTGCATAGAATAAACAAATAAAGAGGAACCAATGCAAACAACATCATGAGAAATAAAAAATAATGTCTGTTTCAGAAGAGTAAAAGCGTTTTGTTTTCTTACCCTTTGGGCTAATGTTGCGGATTTCGCTCACGTAGTCTTTGGTGCGGTAGTCGATGGGGTGAGTAACCCCTCCTTGGCTGATGGTCTCGTGTTTGGAAGCCGACGCGGTGCCGAAAATCGTCACATCCTGCACGGTCTGACACAGCTGGGTAGCAGCAATACCCACACCACCTACAGATGTGTGCACACACAGGTGAGTCTGGTACCGTCATGGGTTTAAGACCATGTCAAAGATCCCCTTTAACACTTTATATAATCATCAAACACAGATCGCTGCAGAAGATCCTTCATCCCACACTGCAAAACGGGAACTAAAAGTAAGTACAGTTTTCTTGAAATTAGTGTATTTTTCCTTGATTTGAGCAAATAAATAAGACTGGAATGAGTATCTTTACCCCTAAAATAAGATATTTAGATATCCTGCACTTGAAATAAGATGATCGAGATGATTTGAAGTGAAAAAATCGTATTGCATTGGCAGGTAGTGTTATTTATCTGCTCAAATTAAGCAAAAATACACTCATTTCAAGAAAATTGTGCTTACTTTTAGTTCCCTTTTTGCAGTGCATGGCTACATCCAGCCATGTTTAACAAATCCTGCAACAAATTCTCAGTTTGATTTTGGTCGGACTTTAACTGGACCATTCTAACACATGAATATGCTTTAATCTAACCCCATTTCTTAGTTAGGACCATAGACATCTCGCATTGCAGGCTCTTCAGCGTGTCTTCTAGGATCCCCATTAATTTAGCTCCATCCAGCTTCCCATCAACTCTGACCAAGTTCCCCATTAAAGAAAAATACACAACAATATGATGCTGCCACCACATTTCCATAGTTGTTATCTTTAATTAAGATCTTGCTGCTCTCAAGACAAAAAGTTTAAATATGGTCTCATCGTGTTTGCTGTGTCTCCTAAATGGCGCCTTGCAGGCTGCAAACAGGAACTTTTTAGTTTTACATTGAATAATTGCTTTTTTCTTGTCAGTGTAACATAAGGCTAGATTTGTCAGTGCACAGCAAAAGGTTTTCCCTTCAACAGATTTTCCCACCTAAACTTTACAGCTCCTCCAGATCTCCCCAGGGTCTCTTGGCTGCTTCTTTCATTAATGAATTTACTTTGGGATTCATTTACACACACCAGGCGAGTTAAAGGTGGATTTTATTCAGGGGCATCAGACTAATGGGGGCCTGAACACAAATGTACAGCACACCTTTCAGATTTCTATTTGTTAAACATTTTAAAACGGACACTTTCCTTCAACTTCCAAACTAGATCCTTCCTTGTGTTGGTCTGTCAAGGGTCAAGCTAACACATAAAAAGCTTCATTTTTGTTTGATTTCTATGACACGGTGTGTGCTATAACATTACATTCGGTTCTCCTGGGGCTGGAGGTGTGATTTTTCTGTCTACTGAAACCTTGGCTAAGGGATAAACTGCAGCGGAGATAGAAGCGTTTCTCTGGTAACGCAGCCTTCGACGGGTCATCTGGGTGAGCAAGTTCATCCGTTATCCCACTTGGCCTTTCCATCGCCCTGGCCTTTTGCAGATGAATTATACAGGTCAGTTCCCAACCATCTAGTTGCTTAGCACTGGCTGGTGGCCTTTGTGAGCGAGGATGCATGAAGGCAGAGAGACCGATAAAACAAACCTAATTCCTGTCCCCGAAAGGTTTTGCTGTTTCTTTATTATCTTTTACCCATAAGCCTCGTTAGCAGCGTTTGTCTGTAGCCAATCATCCTGAGGTCCGTACATTCAACATAAACAACAAAAATACCCAACAAACACCAATACATAAAGGTAATAGATCAACACCAAAATAAAATCTGCTGCTATGAAGCAATGTTTTTGTTTTTTCAGTAAAAGCATTTACATTAATATATGAATATGATCTCCTGGGATTATGTTTATACATACACACATAATGCAATACAACTGTATATCTAAAAACACACATGACATAGGTATATGACTGAAAATTATAAATATCCTTTAGGATAGTAATTTTTCTTGAAGATAGCTTTTCAAAACTGTTCGAAATTCATTATTCTAATCATCTCTATAATATTTTAGGTAACGTGTTTAATGTAAACATGGCTCTGTATAAGCCCAACCTCCTCAAATAATCTGTATAAACATTAGGTAGAGTAGGTTTACTTACAATTGCATGTCTGGTTTCATAATTATGCTGATTAGCACTAAAAGTAACTTAGTATATATTATTTTTGGCCTTTTCCACTTTAAAAATTATCTTATTAATGAAAAATGTTCAAAAGAAACCTGAATTCGACCATTAACCAGAAAATTCTAGGAGGCATCATCCTAGAATGTTGCGCACAAGAGCGTGATTGATACTACTAACAACCAATCAGAGCCAGACATCCTTCCTGGCTCTGATTGGTTGTTTCTGACCGGGAGCCATGTATTTCTGCAAATGGCTGTAGGACCACTGGAAGGAGCCAGAGGAGCTTAATTTTTTCACAGATTATCCATTTCATATTTTACTGTGAGGACTTTAACAAAGATATGAAAAAAAAATTATACAAAAGGTTACTAACTGCAGCTTTAAGGGAATTTAGCAAAGTTGAGAAAACTGAGCTAAAGGTAATCTGAAGCTTTGTTGGGAAAGGTAAGCTAAAACTGAAGCTAAGACGCAGATAAATTAAGCTATGTTTTAAAAAGTTGGGATGTTAAAATTCAGCTGCTCCAATTGCTTTTTGATCCACTGACATTTTAAGTAGGATTCTACTTCAATAAAATCCAAACAGAAATACAAGTTTGTTTGATTATACATTTTAAATGGAAGAAAAAAACTAATAATTTGTCAAGATAACCTATGATTAACTGAGCTGTGCTAAAGATATTTCATCATTATTTTAATCCACCATATTACTGTAATACATCACAGACACTGGTTTAACACTTATGTACACATTCAGACTTGAGATTATAAATAATTGCCTGTTTTAAATGCCACAGAGCAACCAGGTCTGATAATGATCCAGGCTGCCCTTTTATGGATCCGTAGTTGAGAGATTATAGCAACAACACGCAAACAGTGACTTGAAAAAGCATGTAAGGGATTATCATGTTTTTGTTGCCTCACAACCTGGAAATAAAACGTTTGAGAGTTTGCACAATTTAATTTACAGAACATACCTACAACTTTGAAGATATACAATTTATTTCCATTGAGAAGCAAATAAAAAACAGTGCAAACTAACAGAAGGATACAGTGTGCATAACTGCTCCAGCTTCACGTGGGATGGGTTTCTCTTCTCAATTGAATTGAGGTCTGGACTTTGGCTAGGCCATTCCATCACAGTTAAATTTTACCCATAAGCTAGTTGAGTGCTGCCTTAGCAGTATGCTTTGGGTCATTGTCCTGATGGAAGATGAACCTCCGTCCCGATCTCAAATCACAGGCAGACTGAAAACAGGTTCTGCTCCAGAATATCCCAGTATCTAAAACCTTACAACTTTACCTCGACTGAAACCAGTTTCCCAGTCTCTGCTGCTGAAAAACAACCCCACAGCATGACGCCGTCATTACCATGTGTCACTGTGGGGCTGTAGCATTTTATTCTCATCTGACCAGAACTCTTTCCTCCATACAGTTTCCCCATGTGCCTTTTTGCAAACTCAAAACATGCCTTCTTATTCTTAACACCAATTAATAGCTTTTTTTCGGGCCACTCTTCCATAAAGCCCAGCTCTATAGAGTGCATGGCTTATTATGGTCCTATGGACAGATCCTCCAGTCTCTGCTGTGGACCTCTGCAGCTCCACCCATGACACCCTGGCATTGATTCATTATCTCACCATATCGATTGGGCTTCTTGTGAGCCCAAATTCTGTCTCCCAACACATCTTTTCTCAACTATGTTTTTATCTCTGTCATCCAAAAAATTAGCTCACAAATTATTTAGACCTGGTTTTGCCTATCCACAGAGTTTCCATACCCACTTTAATTTGAGAAAATGATGAAGTCAATAGAAAAAAAAACTCGATCAGTGACATCCTTAATGCTTCATCACACAGAAAGTGTCTCCGTTATTAGCCGTCAGTCTAGATCAGGGGTCAGCAACCTTTGAAACCTGCAGAGCCATTTTTGCCCACGTTCCAGCTAAACAAATTTTGTTTAGAGCCACAAAAGTTACACCTCTCTTCGAAACAAAAGCTTGTTTTTATAGTTTATTATAGGAAATTTGTTTCATTTCTTTTTTATTAAAGACCAACAGTATTTGTATGTTTAGCTTTGATGCATTTTCTTCAATTGAACATTTGATTTTTATAGCAAATGGCATCAAAATGATTAAAAAGCAAGTCGTTTGCAACCTATTGACAAGAAGATACTTAATTTAGCTATAGTAAAATATTCCAAACACCAATAATTTCTTTCCTTCTGGAAATGTTAGGCATATATTCCAGAACTAAATGCATCCTAAATCTAGCAATTTTAAATTACCTTTACATTTAGAAACATTGACCAATTATTTCCTCTCGTATTTTTGGTCTAAGTTTTTAAGAGCCAAAGCTGAAGGTGTAAAGAGCCACATGCGGCTCTGGAGCCACAGGTTGCAACCGCTGGTCTAGATGAACGTCTCCTAGGAGCTCCAAGGCTAAATGAGTTCAGTCACCAAGCACACTCAGGTATCTAATTACCTCTTCAGCTGTATTTGTATAGTGAAAAGCCATCTGCCCAGAGACGAGGGGTCAGAAATGATGTGGTGTGTGTGCACAGTGCCGTGAAAAAGTATTTATGCATCTTGGCTTTTTACCTACTTTTATGTTCCAACCAATAATTTCATCAGTACAAAAATGGCGTAAATTGGTGAAATGAATTGAGAAATAAATATGTGAAAAATAATAAAAATAAAAACCTCAAAATTGGTATGTGCATATGTATTCAACCCCTTTTCTATGAAGCCCCAAAAACTTTGACGTTCCCCTGGAGCACCATCAGACCCAGTGGTGGGCACAGCTAACCAATAAGTTAGCTTCCCAAACTCATATTCTGCAAACAAGCTGCCAACCAATAACCAACAGCCATCACTCAGTTTGTGTCACACGTCTTCAGACAAAAAGGTGCTGCACGCACACACGGTACATGACAAACATGTGCAGCGCTGCCCGTTTTAGGGGCTAGCTGTTTTTATTCAGGATAAATTACTTTTAAAATGTGACTTTTACACGGCGGAGGACGAATTTGCCTCTGTGCTCAGACAGCTGCATTTTAGGAAAACAGTTTAGATGTGGGTTGGAAGCCAGTTTAGCCAGTTCTTGCGAGAGAAACAAGCAATGAGCTCTATTACCTCTACCTTGTAAACACACGGTTATATAAGCATGGACGCTCTTAAACTCTTGTCAGGCCGCCCTGTTGACGAGACAAACCAGTAAAGGTTGGGCGCTTGTTACGCTTCACAGTTGTATTGTTAAAATGATAAGTCTAATTCGTGGAATTGTAAAGACAATCTAAATTTGACATCTGTAACGGCATTCTCGTTATACAGGAAGGAAGGCCAGTCCCTCTGCCTCATGAGAACGTCTCCCCAAATGTCTAAACAACAAAAACGAACTCAAATAAGCAACCGTTTTGGTCTATAACTCAATCATACGTCGTACAATACCAGTCATCCTACTTCATTAAGTAACGGAAGCCCTGGTCTCCATTACATTGCCATTTTAATGTGTAGCCTAAAACTTAAAACCACACCATGTTCTCTCCAAAGGTTTTTGGAGATTTTGAGATGGCTTCGACACTTTCTTTGGAAGATTTGGATTCTGTCTCTCAATTCTGCTCTTTATTTCAGGCCTACGGTGAATCCAGGAGATTGTGATCACCTGTAGAACCCATCTAAGGAGCAGGAATACCTAAACCTCCTTTAGTGTTGATGTCTGTCTCTAGGTAGCTTCAATTACTTGAAATAAAGGTTGAGTTTTTTTGTAAAGTCATTGTCATCCCAAAGTTTTTTCAGCTTTATTTACTTTGCTATGGTATTCAATAAAAAAGCTGTGACTTTTATCTTCCCAGTCCTTCTCCTGACTGACAACTTTGCATAATGAGTTAATTCTTTGCAACCTCTCTGCAAATTGAGCTAAATGATGCAAAAGCCCAAATATCAGGAAAAGTTAAACTTTAATTAAGGTTAATCACATTTGGTCTACCTGTTATCAGAGATACAAAAGCAAACCAAATCCCAAAATTTAAATACATGGTGCTTCAACAAAGGATTAGTGTGCAGACTAATGTAACCGTGTTATTGCGGCCATTATCTTTCCTCCTTATACAGTTTAATTGTACAGCTAAAGCTCATATTAAAAATGAGAAAAACCTCATCTAAATCACAAAAATCTGACATTTTAACTGAGGTGTGTAAACGTTTGCAATCTATTGAATCACACTAAATAACTACTGTATTATGTTGTGTACCAAGTCATTATTTTGCAATAATTGGCACACAGCTATTAAAGTAAAGCTGAAATCCTAAATCAAATTTTCAGAATCAGACTTCTTAGTCTTAACATGAGCAACAGCAAAGAAATTTAAGGTAGAAGTGAATTTTTGACACCGTATTTAAGGCTGCAAAATATTTGAAAATACAGTTTTAGCATTACATAAATTATGTCTCACTGTAGGTATCAGCATACAAGACAAGTACACAGTTCTTTTGATGAACTTCAGATTGGTATGAAAAACAACACGTGCAATAATATAACAAGAAGATATTAAAATATATATGTAGATGATTTTTTTCCCCATGTTTCTTACCAGCAGCCATGTGGATGAGGACGCTTTTGCCTGGCCTGAGATTGGCCATCTCAAACAGCATCATGTAGGCCGTCATGTAGTTAATAGGAAGCGCAGCCGCTTCCTCAAAGCTCATCCCGTCTGGAATGGGGAAGGTGCGGTTGGCGGGGACCGCCGCCAGTTCCTGCCACATGCCGTGGCGGTTCATGGCGATGACGCGATCTCCGACCTGAGTAAGCACAGAGAGGGAGACCGAGGCTGTCAAACTCAGCCGCAAGTAGTCCACAAATGCAAAGACACTTTAGTAGTAATCTTAAATACAAGACATTTTTTACAGGCCTACCATAGATTTATGTCAAACCTTCAACATAAAGGTGTTACATCAGTTTTTGTTCCCAAACGTTCAAAAATACCTACTATACCGACCTGCTGCTAACCATTTCAAGTTTCTACAATCAATCTACTTAAAAGCTCTTGTTTTTTGCAACTTTGTTACATTTAAGTGTTTTAGATCAGACAAATGCTATCAGACAAAGATAACCTTAATAAATAATTTATAATAGTTTTAATAATTTAGGGACAAAAAAAGACTATGCAACACAAGCCGGTCCTTTGTAAAAAAGGTAGTTACACCCTTAACCTAATGAATGGTTGTGTTGCTATTTGCCACAATAACTGCAATCAAGTGCTTGCAATGACTGGCAAAACACATTGGAGAGTTTGAAAAGCCTGTTTAAGGGGATGTCATAACCTCTCTGTTGGATTTAAACCCAGACTTTAACAAGGCCACTCCAACACCATTGTAGTTTTTCCAGCTACTAGGAGTTAGACTTAACCTACGTTTATACCAGACGCATTGAACAGTGTGCGCGCTTCCAAAGTGACACAATTGCGTTGTCCACCGCCACCTATCACAGCGCATGGTCGTGTACCTCTGAGTTTTTGTAACTTGGCATGGGTACTGTACCACGACAGTTTCATTCAAAAGAACCATTGGTGAGCAAGTTTGCCTGTACTGACATCAAAAGGCCCAGAAATTTCAAGCAGCACAATTTAAAATTTTATGTTGTTGTTTATTCTGCGATTGAAAATCAGCATACATGTGTTATTGGCATACATTCAGGGGTGAGTTTGTAGATACAAACCAGGATTTTGATTTCTGTTTCCATCACTTGTAGCATAAATCAAGTCTACAACAACAGCCCACAGTATGTAAAGCCATCAGCTTGTATTTAGAAAAGCAAAGTGTTTTTTTTTATCATTTAACTTTTTATTAGTATTTTTCACTTTTGTTTACATATACAGTGTACATGAACATTTCACATTCAACATAACATAGAACTTCCGCTTGGGGGCTATTTGTCCCGTCTAGTTTGTCTAGTTCTTTATCTTTGTTGCTGTCTTTTGTCTTGAACGTTGTCCATTTCCTCCACCTTTCTTCCATTTGAGTTTGTTGAAGTGTTAGATGATGTGTGAGTTTTTCCATAATGTAGATTTCTTCTATTATTCCAGCCCATTGTTCTTGACAAGGGGGGTCTGCCTTTCCCCATTTCATCGCAATAGCTTTTTTGCTAGCTATTAACAATATCTTAATCAGATACCTGTCTTTTACCCTTACTTTGATATTGTTAAAATTGCAAGCAAAGTGTTTTTTTATAAGTTTAAAGATAAAAAAAGAACCCCTGAGCTTTACAGACAGGCTTTAGTCCCCGTTTTTACGTCTTTTTGCAACGGGTGAACATACAATTTTCTTCTACATCTCTAACCCTCAGTTTATTTCTGTTAAGCTGCTATAAACACACTAACTATTCTTCATGATTGATTACAATACTCCGCACTGTCATTTTCAGTGTGTGACTAAAACTGTTTATTCTCTTGTTTAATGCATGTCCACTGGTTATGTTGAGTACTGCCTCCTGTGTTTTTGGAGAATACTGCACCTACGTCCGTGTCAAGTATAAATGTCTACAGCGCCACTGTGGGCTTTACGCGTCGTCTGCACAAACGTGAGTATAAATCAGACTTTAGGGTGTCTTTCTGATCATTTTCCTGCTTCAAAACCTACGTGCGCTGGAACTTAAGGTTCCAGGACTTTTGTGCTGGGAAGCAGAATTAGCGTTTCCATCAGTCATGGTAAGCTGTCCAGGTCCAGTAAAGCAGGTTCAAACCATCAACTGTATGATGGCCTTTTGTGCTAGTTTTACACCAAAAACATGCTCTGGTGGAGAGGATGACTGCAAGTTTAACAACTTCACAATCAGCTGGTCTTTCTCAAATACATAACTTTTTTTTGTTTGTTTTTACAATTTGGGCTTAAACTGGCCTTGATTGTTACGCATTTGGTTCTGGATGGTTGGATATGAAATGGATCGGTACTTTGAGGAGACATTTGTTTGCAATTATTGCTATATAAATTAACCAGGAGTATGCGATGGCTCCTTTTCTGGTTAAATGAGGCCAGACAACTAGGCTTTCGCAAAATGCTTATTTTCTGCTGGCAGCAAAGAAGAAGAAGAAAAAAAGTTGACTTATAAGACCATCACAGTTAAAAGAAAAACGGCCAAAACAGCAGAGGACACAGGAAAAGTGTGATCTGATTACGAATGCTGCACTGCTTCCTCTTCGACAGTTTTAGTAGCTGAGTAACACACCCACTTCCTGCAGAGCACAACTCCTGACCTGACATTACACAGATCTCACACAGACTTCAGCAGACAAAAGGAAAAAAACGCACATAAACATCTTGAATGCACCGTGAGTCAACCTGACCCGCTCCTCTTCAGTTACCGCACATATTTCTGACTTTCACCTCAGAGGACACCGCTGTTTTAGATCTAAACCAGCATCTAAACACTTGAATTTGTGACGTAGTTTTTTTGTTTTCTTTTGCCTACCATGGTGATTCCCAAAATGCACGATTTTCAGTTAAATAAAAAGGGTAGTTCCTGAAAAGATGACATGAACTCAAGTAACAGGACGCAGGACAGTGAAAAACATGTCTTGACAGGACTTTACACAGCTAGGCGTGTCCGGACATTTAGCAATCACCCCAACCAACTGGACAAACATCTTTTCAATGCCAAACAACCAAAAGTACTAAACCAGTCAAACTTCATTTTAAACACAATCAATACAAAGAACAATCTAAATATCTAGTATTTACATTGGACATCGTTGGAAAATAAGACACTTCTCTCAGTCTTATTGCTGGTGGTATTCCAGTCAGAAAAATTATGCAGCTAATTGTATCTTGGGAGGTGTATTTTTGATATAAACGGCTGGTAAAACTTTTTTTTTCTGTTTCAATGTGAGCCGTACACATATTTCCAACCATTGTGTAAGAAGGATTAGCAATAGGGCTGGGCAAATTTTATTTTGTCAACGCATTCATTGGGCTTCCATCCCCTAGAGAATAGCATGCAATGCTGAATATATGTTTAGAAAAATATATTGTCAAAATAGTGTAAGGAGAAACCTTTTTTTAAACAATAAATACCAGGACCTTTAATTTACTCATTTATGTTTTTAAGTTACTTGGAAGTTACACAAGTGAAGTGAAGCCTGTTCTTGGCTCATTGTGTAATACCACTAGCAGCAAACATTTTGTTATACCTTCATTATTTCCAACGGCAGGGCCGAAATCTTGTTTCACAAGCAAGTTTCACAGTTTGTATCTATTCGCACTTTCAATTCAGGTCACCTCCCAAACGAAATGCTTGACATAAAAACAGGTTTTTAAAATAATTTGTTTTTTGTGAAATGAAAATGAAGGCGGGAAAAAAAAATGTGATTAATCAGATTTGTTATAATAAAATTAGAGATTTTATTTTGGAGCCATAGCGCCCAGCCTTTATTAGCAACACTACTGAGAGCAGATCAGGTTTGATATAAGGTTTAAGAAATGACAATTTATCTTTTTATGACTGGTAGTCCATTTCAATTACTTCCGCTACTTACAGTAGAAAAATGGTTGGGTAAAAGCAATTTAAATGCCAAGAAAGTGCAAAGTTGATTTAACTTATGTAATTGGCGCCGCTCTTCAATTACAGCAGTGGGGTTAATGAAGCAGCTACAATTGCTGGTATTATCTTTAACTAAAAGGTCATTTCCCAAAGGTCTTTATTCCAATCTTTGAAACATGAGGGTCCAGCTATGACTATACTATCCCATTGCTGATCTTTTGAAAAGTTTATTTTTTCAAGTGAATTTGCTCTGGAGGGTAATGCTGATGTAGAAGTCGGAAATTAAATTAACGCAAAGCATGTTTGGCTACAGGAATAAGAGGCATATTTCTTGATAGGTACAGATATTTGGCTTATCACAACACTAAATTTCATACTCGATACCGATACTTAAAAAAAAAACCAACAGATTATGTTGTGGTCAGGTGAGCGGCCGCAGGTAGAGGAGGAGCTAAGTGTCTGTTATTTAGGCGCTGCTGCCGGAAGCCGTGGCACAAGTTGGGAAATGAGTATTAAAAATAAGAATTACTTTATTGTCCCGCATTGGGGAAATTCAGGTGTGACAGTTACACATAATTATTAGCATTTGTATGAAAAAAGAAGAGGACTAAAAAGAACAAACCAGTCTTATCTACAGATAGCTTTAAAGAAACACCAAGGGTAGAAGATGTAAATACCAGAGTAAATATCGCACAGTGGAAAACATTTCAGTGGGGAAAAAATAAAAAATAAAAGAAATACTCCAGCCTATTTACATAACACACAATAATAGAATATGCAATATGCATAATAGTGCAGCAGCATCCATAGCTAAAGTGTATGCAAGTTTCCTTAGCATCTGGGAACAGTGTAAACAATTAATGGTTGGATCAGAACCTGTGCACGATTAGCATGATGTAAACAGGTATGTTTGTTGGGAGGAGCGGATATTATAAAGTCTGACAGCAGCCGGGAGGAACGACCTGCAGAGCGTTCCTTCGAGCATTTGGGATGCTCGAAGCAACGTCTGGGTCACTAAAGGAGCTCTCCAGCTCTGCAGCAGCTCCATGAATGGGATGGGAGACATTACCCATCAGTGATTTGATTTTCCTTACAGTCCTTTTGTCTCCCACCACCTGCACTGGGTCCAAAGGGCATCTCAGGACAGGGGTGGCTCTCCTAATGAGCTTATCCGGTCGCTTCCTCTCAGCTACAGATGCTACTCCAACTTCAATGTTTTGTCCACTTTAAAAGTGTTATCTTCAATAAACTATGATCCTCTGTAGGAAATTGCAACTCCACCAAATATCTACCAGAAGGGGTCATTGTGGTTTGAGCAGAAGTCATAATCTCAAATTAATAAGAGTCAACTGGCCTAAAGAGGGACCAGAACAACTGTCAATTTCATTAAAACTCTTAAAAAAAACATTTACACTATAATTGAGATTCGAGCATTTTTATATATCTCCCTAATGGATCAAAAAGACGTCCGTACCAAAAGAAAAAGTACTATAAATTTTTGACATACATGGGTATGAAACTGAATTCAAGTGAACTCAGAACACTGCGGCATTTTATTACAAATTTCACCTCATGGACCTTTTATAAGACAAACTGATCTAATTTGTGCAGAAATCAGAACTGCACAACTTCAGGAAACCATGCAATTGTGATACAGTTGCTAAATATTTGGATGGCGATACAGATTACTCACTTTTGTCTTTGCCTTGCTTTTCTTTCATCATTTGTCCCTGCCATTCTTTATGAGCTTTAGCATCTCAGCCACTAAAATTAAACATCAAGAGATGGCTTCGTGGGCAGTGAAATTTCCTTCCAACGGCTGGATGTATTACTGCCACACAGAATAAGCATGCACGGCACTTAAAGTATAATATCCTACCAAAGGCTGCATCCTGAAACTCTCATTATCTGGATATTGCAACGATTTATTTACTGCAATTGCAACCGTGATTTGACATGTTTTGCTCTGACAGAAAAACATAAATCAATCCAATCTTACGGACAGAATTAAATTAAATTGCATACATCCCAATCTGTTCCAATCTGATAGAGACGTGATTGCATCAAGTTGCTGACTTTGCAGTGATCCTTCATGCTGCGGGAGCAAGTAGTCACATCATGAAAGGTAAGCTTCTTCACAAAGCACCAGGTTGGCTTCACCTTAATACATGAAATCATCACTTCAAGTTGAATTTGCATGGACTCAGGTTAAGGGTTAAAAAAAGTAGGAAAGGTAATGTAGATTGTTACTGGCTTCAAATCAGTAGTTAGCGCCACAATTGGCAAATCCCACTGATTTTACAACTGGAACAGGCTCAACTTTGGTGGCAGACGTCATTCCCAGATCACGGCATTAAACTCTGATGGATGCTACCAAAATAAACAGGAATAAAAAAAACAGGGTGTTTATGAGTGATGCGCAATTCAGATTTTTAAAATGGTGTTTAAGCTACATTTTATATTGTTTTGTGGTCTTCCATCCATCCATCGTCTTCCGCTTATCCAAGATCAAGTTCAATTCAATTAAATTTTATTTATATAGCTCCAATTCATGAAACATGTCATCTCAAGGCACTTTACAAGTTGCAGGGGCTACAGGTCCAGGAGACAAACCCAGACATCCCTCTCCCCAGGAACATCCCCAGCTCATTCTTGGGAACCCCAAGGCGTTTCAGCTTCATCAGACAAAAGCTTCAGCTTTTGTCTGATGAAGCTGAGATGCCGCCAGAATTTCTCTAGGAATGTTTTAATGGGGAAAAGAGACGATCCAGCAGCTGTTTTATGATCTTCTAATTGATTGGGGTCCAAAACATTTGCCACATGGGGCATACATTTCAAGTATAACGTATTTGAGGGCCAAAATATTCATTTAATTTAACCTATTAACAAAAATGCTTCATCTATTTTAGTGGGAATGCTTAATTTGGCCTTCTCAGCAATGAACACAAAGTCGCCTCAATTTAAGGAAAGCCATGCAGCGTTCAACATTTTTGAGATGGATGGACATTTTCTTGGTCTAACAACCAAAAAAAAAAACGAGATAAGGGTCACTGTTAAATACACCTGCTTCATTTCCCCAATTTTAATACATGTTCTGCTTTTTAATAGGTCATTAAATGTCTCTGGAAAGCAAAAAAGTTACCAAAAAGGCAACTACTTTTGCCTTGTACCTAACATTTTTAATTTGTGTTAGTATAAAACTTCTCTGAAAGGCCTGAAATCAATGAAAAATATCTGTATCAACGGCCTCGGCTGGCTAGAAATCGTTCCAAGGGCCGCAAGAGGACCCCAGACCACACTTTGGAAATGCCAACTCTAAAAGAAACAAAACACCTACATAAAATCCAACCATGTTTCTCCATTCTTTACTGTAAATAGATGAAAATTTCTCCCAATGCTCTCAAACTGATTGTAATGAAATGACATGGGACTTTCATCTGTGGGAGTAACAAACCGTACAAATCAGTAAAATCTGCTTTTTTTTATGTTGGACTAATTTTTCTTATGTCGTTTGGACCCATATTGTTTTAATCTTCAAAGATTAACCCTAATCTCCAGTGGAGTATCCTGACAAATGACAACTCAACCAAAAACACAAGGATACAATCCAGAAACTTGGGACTAGATGTGTCGTATAATTATAGACCATTGTGTATCTTATGTGGAAATACCTGTAACAGAACGATCAACAATCCAGTATGAGCTTTAAAGGCTCTAGTTCCCAAGTGTTTTATGAAACAACCACACCCTTCAGTCCTTATCTGGAGACACCGTCCTCCCAGCTCAGCTCCGTCTCTCTCCAAAAACATTTTGGCATCCTTTTATGTTATTGTCTGCAGCTCTCTTTGCTCTCATGCTGCAGGCCCACCCAAATTCTTAAACTAAACGTAACCAAACAGAGCCTTATTTTGCTTCGAATCCTCCCGTCTACAGGGCAGGAAAGTTTAACATCTTGAGCCCAAATCTCGTTGGGATTTCTGGGTGCTTCCTTGCGCTTCCTTCTGAGATTTCGGCCCCAAAATGCACAGCAGTGTTTATAGGAATCCTGCTCTACGAAAGTAAAGGCGAAGCATGGCAAAAGGAAGAATAGGAAGAGCTAAGCAAGATGGATGAGGGGGAGGAGAAATACTTTGCTGACAGTGAGGGATAACGAGCAGCTTTGGTCAAACTTAGATAACAAGCATGTTAAAGCTCTGAGACGGCCTGCGTCATGTAAGTATAGAAAAAACGGTTCTCAAAGAAAAAGCATTGATGGCATAACCCAGTCCTGCATGCTGTCAAGGTATATCATCTTACCAAATAATTTTTTGACAGTACACAATACTGATACCATCTTCTTTCTACCTTTCAAACCTTTTCTTATACTGAGGTTTATTGGGGAAAACATATTGGAACAAGTAATGGCAAACAATGCTGCTCATCGTTCCCCACGTCTCTTGTTTGAGTCTAAAACAAAGAGACAAAAAGATAGACATGCATTTATTTAACATTTTTAAAAACATAAAAACACAGAAGTGGACAAGTTGGTTTTGTTTTGAAGCGGGATAAGGGAGAGACGTTACTGCCAGTCATTATCTTATCTTACCTTTAATAACAAGCAGACTGAGTCACTTGAGCTTAGATATAGAAGAGCTTAGAGTAGGGCAGTAAAGAAAGTATATTTCAATATAGGTAATAAAATTTATACATTTTTCAGAAAATTCCTATTTGTGTCTGAATCAATATAAACTAAGCCATTTTCTAGAAGCTTCTGTTTTATTTTATGTACTATGAGCATCATTATATGGTTCATTAGTCGTTGCAGCATCCTGCTGCAGACACTCTGCACCTTTCTTCTTGTCTAGTGCCTCACCTGATGGTCCAGGATGGAAACAGAGCAACGTTGCAAGGAGATTAATACTCATTGAAACATAGAAAGTTTGTTTGAGAAGAGAGTCTGGCATACTTTGGTAAAAGAAAAAGCACAAGTTGTTCGGGATTCGGAAAAAGAGCCGAAAGATGTCGATGAGCCCTTATATAAGCAGTGGCTACTAGGCGTAGATAGAAAGCCGGTTAGCTCTGCAGAATTGGTGAAGCACCCTAAAGACCGACACTCAGATGCTTTAAAAGAATTTCAGATGATCAGTAAGGCGTTAGTGTCTACAGTTACAGATCGTGGCTTCGTTCCTCTGTGGGTACGAACTAGCACAAGGTCAGCGAGCCTCATCGGGCAACAGAAGTATAAACTACTAAAAAGGTACAAAATGATGAAAAAGCTAACTAGTTCCTGGTTTTGCATTATTTAGGGGGGGCAAAAAATACAGTCACGTTTTTACTGATTATATTTTATGACCTTTCTTTGAAGAATCATACACCTTAAAAAAGGTGCCATGTCATCACTGTGTAAACCATTTCATAGTTGATATTGCTGCATATGTAAATTCTCCATATAATTTCATAAAAAACAAACAAAAAAAACCTACAAAAACATCTGCTTGTCGTTTTGTCAGTCCAAATGTCCCTCCTCAGTGAAAGGGTTGGTTGCGGTAATGACATACAGCTAAGATCCTGTGGGACTTCCAGATACAAACAGACGAAATGGTAATGGCCAACCAACCGGACATTGATAGTTAGCAGATGATGGAAACATCAGGAAAAAAAATAAAAAAAAGCACAAGAAACTGGAGAAATACCAAGGGCTCAGGGAAGAACTAGAAAGAGTCTGGAAGGTGAAGACAACACTAGTGCTCATAGTTATCGGAGCACTCTGGATAATTGGCTCCAACAGATACCCTGAGAAACATCAGACATCTCAGTCCAGAAGAGCGCAATCTTAGGAACAGCTAAGATCCTAAGAAGAACCCTCAAGCTCCCAGGCCTCTGGTAGAGGAACCGAGCTTGAGAGATGGAGAACCACCCACCCTGCTAAGGAGTATGAGGGGTGGGTGAAAAAAGCTGTTTTTTTATTATTTTATAAAACCTCCCCGCTGCCATGACATTCACTATGCATTATTGACAGATAAATTGTAAATAAATTCAAGTGTGACAAACTTTAACTGAGCGCAGCTCTCCCTGGTGAGATTAAAATACACTTTAATCAGGAGTTAACAAAAGCTGTAAACTGTAATACTTTTGCAACAAAGCTTAGCCTCTTTAAGCAGAGCTGCGACATCTTCCATCGAAGGCAGAGTTGTGGCGACTGCTGCGTTTAGGACTTGACTCCTTTATACGTCTTTGGGACTTGTTGATAATTCATGCCTCTCCTTACTTTTGAAACCGATCAGAACAAACTAAAATCTCATGCTCCAATCACTGAAACACACAGATTATGTCAAGTTGCATTTGCACGACGGTTCTATTGCTGCCGTGCAAAGCCTATTTCAGGCAGAGAGCAAGTGCAGCTGTGTTTAAAGTCAGTCTACCAATGTAGATGGAAATATCGCTTTAATACCACCACAGCAGCGGAGTAGTGGCCTAGTGGTTTGATCAGCCCACTGCTCAGTGACTGCATTTAATGCAGACATATTTTATTCTATAATTGATCACATTTTTCAGTTTTATCCTGCGGGAACTAAACTTGGAACTAGTTATTTTGGAGGGAGAACTTGCACAACACAGATGAATTGTTTGACGGTTATTTGCAGATTTCAGGCATGTATTGTAACCAAGTATTGCAAAAACAAACATGTTTATTGTGCAGACCAGGCCGTCTTTATACCTTAACAGGGAATGAGGCAAGAGACCAATACAACAGTAGATGTATGCTAAATTTAAATCAACCAACTCCCTCTTTAGTATAAAAGAGCCACTTCTATATAAATAAGCATTCAAGGCAAATGTCACAGAGCTGTAGAGTTTTATAAGGAATTTTTGCATTAACTACAGCAGCATCTTCAAACAGAAATTATTGTTTTATTTTTAAACAAGAATGACACTTTAATGTAATTTTTCTATTACGTTACATTTACTGTATTCTAGATTGTGAAATTGCAAAGATGAAAACAGAGTGAATTCACATGCTTTATAGATTTACAAAAAAAGACCCCCCCTCAGTGCAAACTTGAGGCATAACCTTTCAGCGAAGCCTGATTAAATATTGCATCTTTTAACCACTAGGGGGCAGATTTCCCTCCTCCCTTTATTAGCATGTACCGTATTTTTCGGACCATAAAGCGCACCGGATTAGAAAGGCGCACTGTGAATTAACGTGTCTACGTATGTCTTTGTCCACACATAAACTGCACCGGACTATAAAGGCGTGTTAAATATTCTTCCCAAATCTGTAGTATCAGCATTTAGCGGTCAATGTGTTGTCCCGCAGTTTTGGAAAAGAAATGGGGAGACCGGGAAATGTGTTTGCAGTGTCTGACTTCACCATTATTAGCAATAAATCCCACACATTGAACCTAAAAGTATTTCATGTGTCTGTAAAGGCAGTAGGAAGTATCTAGACATGGAGGCCATCACTATTTTGGACTTTTGGAAAAGTCTAGGTTCTTTAAATCATCTTTAGGACATCACTGAAACTGGCACCGCTGGTCTTCGGACCAGGTCCCCCCCCCCCAAAAGAAATGTTCAAGCGAGTATGTCAGCAAGAATCAATCTAAATTTGGCCTCCAAACAAGAAGTGAAATTACACTTTGAGCAGATGCATTTCATGCCTTGAAAGCAAACTGCACCAACTCTTCATTTCCGCATGAAGCGGACATTCAGAATAGCTTCGTCCGACGTTTCAGCCTCAACAGTCTGCCAGCTTTGGAAAGCCTTGTGGGTGTTAGTACATCTCCGTCGTTTCATACTGGCTTCAAAACGTATTCATAACCTTTTAACTCTTTCACATCTTGTTGCATTTTTAAACGCAGGGTTTAATGTAGTTTAGTGGGGTTTTTTTTTTATGTTTGATAGGCCCCCACAAAGTAGTGCATAAGGAAAGTACTGGATAATATGCTACTCTAAGCTGCTAAATACGGAATCAATTACCTGATTAGTTAATAGAGTCAATTTGTCAAACAGCATCATGAAGACCAATGAACAACAGAAAGGTCAGCGAGAAAGCTGTCGGGTAGGGGTGAGTAAAAATATTTATTTGTCATTGTATTTAAATATTGCCCCCCCCCCCTCCCACAATTCAATGTTGATTAAAAAAAAAAAAAGAAATCCTGACTCGGTTAGATCCCCTGGTCAGTGGAGTAGCGTTGCATGGATGGAGGCACTACTGGATTAAGCAAAAACAACATGGCTGAGGGAAGCAGGTAGCAGCAACATAAACTTTAAACGACTTTAAAAAGCAGGCGATTGGAGATTATTTGAGTTCCCCTATAAGACCAGAACACATGGAATGGACAAAAAGGTCTTGTGCAACCTTTGCCAGGCGGCACTACAGCGGTATAATAAGACAAACTTGTCCAACCCCTTTAGCTGACATCATGCAGAAGCTCTGCAACAACAACAACAACCATCCGTGACCAAACCTGTGGATCCAAAACAGACGCAAGGTGACTGAGGTGTTCTTTGCAAACTGCAGCCAACCTCTGAGCACAGAAAACCTTCAGCATTTCTGCTGTCTTCATATGTGAGGATCTGCGACCGTCTGAAGAAGATGGTGTGTGCACTCCAACTTTGGTGTGACATATATGCGTTTCAGGGTGATGTGCAGCGTTATTCACACATCGTTCTAGATCTTCTTCTGGTTTCGCCATTTCCCTTTCAGGGCTCGCCACAGCGAATCATCGGTCTCCATCTAACCCCATCTTCTGCATCATCTTCTCTCACACCAACCATCTTCATGTCCTCTTTCACTCCATCCAGCTTCAGCATCCCTTCCACCAACGTTCCCACTAACCCTCTTCTGTACATGTCCAAACCATCTCAGTCTGGCTTTGTCTCCAAAACATCTAACATGAGCTGTCCCTAGGATGAAATAGTTTCTTATCACATCCTCGTCGCTCCCAAAGAGAACCTCAGCATCCGGTCCATTCCTCAGTGCCACCGTCTCTAAACCAGACAACATTGCTGCGCTCACCGCCGTCTGGTACACCTTTCCTTAGGTGGATCCAAAGTGACCAGAGCCCCCTTCCTTCACATGTTTGTCATGTCCGCTGCAGGCCAGTGGGAAGGTTCAGAGAGGCCTTACTTCAACAAATCCAAAAAAGGTTAGATTTGCGGAGGTTAGATTATTATTCAGTATGAATTTGTTACAATACCTTGTGGATACTTTTTCTATAACCATTCAGTTTCTTGCCCATCTGAACAGCTGTTGCCGACACATTTTTGATCATTAAGTAAAGTGCGTGCCAACCTAAGTTATTCCCCTTTCTCATTTCTGACAATTGCAGGTACTTTCTCCATAAATTCCAATTTATTTAATACTTCTTTCCACACGTTTGGCTAAATTGCTCCCAATGCGGCTTTCATGCAGGGACTTGGTCTCCAGAACATTTGACACCAATGCCCACTTGTTAGAAATTAAACGAGACGTGACGGAGTTGCTCTCGCTGCCAACTTCAACGACTGTAAAATTATCACCTTCACCTCTGCGTACAGCTTTGGGACGACGAGTTCCGTCATGTGTTTATGTGTTGGCACCGTCCCCACTGTGAAAAAAAAATTGCAGTCTCTAGATGTGCAAAGCTGGTGGAAACATAACCCCACAAGAGTTGCGGCTGCAACTGTGGCAAAATGTGGTTCTGCAAAAGCATTGACTCATAGAAGCTGAATGCAAATAAATGCCACACTTTTCAGATTTCTTTTTGTAAAAAAAAAAAAAAAAAAAAAAAAAAAAAAAAAAGTTAAATGTTCCTTCCATTGCACAATTATGCTCTAGTCTGTTGCTCTATTACATAACAGGTTCCCTGTGAAACCAACCGAATCGGAGCCACCGCAGAAAATACCTCAGATTTTGCAAAAGCTGCAAGGAGCAAACATGATTGCTAGCTGGCATGAGTCAATCTGCTTTTATCTGCAATGAGAGGTCGTAAAGAAAAAAAAAAAAGAAGAAGCATGCCCGTGGTTACAGCAAACCCACGTGCATGCGAATCATTATAAATGAACACCTCTGCGGAAAAGGTGCCTCATTCAGAGTGCAGTGTCGCCTTATGTACCGTTAAATCAGATGTTGAGTGGTTTTACATCACAACTGTAAATAAAAAATATATATCCAGATGCTCTTCATATGTTCTAATCCATGCTAATGCTTCAACTAGGTAAATATAAGAGGTAAATTATAGAGGAGCACTAATCAATTGGTCAGTTTTCACCTGATCAACAAGTCAAATACTAAAAACTCTTTTAATTGCATGCATCAAAATTAAGATGAGCCACCATTTTTGGTCAATATAATATAATAATAATAGTTTGATAAGTGTAAATGAAAGGTCTGTGGGCATGCAAACATTAGGGAATTCATTCATTTTCTGTTGATTCAAAGTTACAACCTCTAAGTTCTACTCATTATAGAAACATAAATCAGAATCAGCAGGTCTGAGATGAAATCTGTATCGCCAGGGAAAAGCCTGATCGGTGCCTCCCTGGTTAATCACTGATCTGTTCGTTTCAGCCCTGATAGTAATTTAAATCAATGCGTGGAAAGTTCTTATCATTGGAGAAGGTGGAAATGAGGCACTCCTGTTGAGAGGGAGGGAAAGAAAAAGCTTCAAGGACACGCCGTAAATCAGACAGCGGCAGCTTTCATAATGCCACACTGGTGCTTAAAGCAGGAAGGGAGCTGCAACCCACACAGCTTTCACAATAAAAGGCACCACATCATATTAAACTGTTGACATATTACACATATTAAAGATTATATTAAACAAATATTAAGGGGTTCTTTTGAAAACTTTACTATTAAAAAGGTCCATAGCCATGTTACCTGACTTTTTATTTATACCTCAGTAGCTCACTCAGGTTGCATGCAATGTTTTTATGAACAATTATCACGTCCTGGTGGTGTATTAACTTAGTTGTTATTTTGGTATTTTATGCTTTGTTTTTGCTTAATTTGTTAATAAATAAAGCCCTTCATGTTTATTTTCCATATTAACGGAAGTATGTACTGCGTATGCACAGCAGGGGTTAAAACAAGGAAGTGGCTAACGGCTATTAGCATTTCCCAGCAAAACAATGAAGAAACATTCAAGATCCGGTGAAAGAAAAACAAAAAAAGCACAAAAAATATGATTCCAAGAGGGAAAGACTGGAATGTCGCTGCAAATAGAGTCTGAATGTTGGTGTTCACTGAAGCGGAGGCTAAACCTGCCGAGGCTCAGATGTGACCGCAGAGTTGGCTGACGTTAATTGACTAAAGTAACATTGACTAAAGTAAATGTTCTGATATGAGGCTCTTAAAGTTGTTGTAGATCGGTTTAATTAATTAATAAATGTTGGTCTTTGATCACTGTGAGCTGCCGCTTTATTGCGAGGCATTGCAGAGATGGACAATTAATTAAATTAATTAAAGTTTTTATTGGTCATCACTTGTGGTTTTAATGGTAATCTAATTTAGACATAACACCAACTGTCTGAAAGTTTATTACATAAATCAATGAAAACTGTCATTGATGTAATCCTTAACTACACACAAAAAAAACCCCAGAAACTTCATAGATTGACGGTCATAATTTAATACATCCTACTCCTTGCATCTGAGCGGGGGTCACTTTTCATGCACACTGTGGCCATAAATAGATTAGGGAATAATAGGCATTTTAAAATAACTTTTTAATAGCCTCACATTTTAAAAATAGTATAAAAAGGCATGAGCAAACGTAATTACTTTTCACCCCTGTGCACTTTTTTTCAACTGCGCCCAACTATGTCAACGACCAAGAAAAACTATTCACCTTGAATTTACTGTTTTTTGTTATTTTACTGAGGAAACCAAGGAAATAAAAAGGCAATTCTCTCTAATTGTTGTCCTCCTCTGCTGGGCATTGCTGAGTCGCTTGGTTTCATTGCCTCTCCTTTATTCATTGTGTGCATGAGCAATTTCCATACCTCTGGTCACATAGTCTTGTTGTGGCATGCATATATATGTGTGTGTGTATAAAGGTGCTTTGTTTAGTAACAAAGCAAAAACAAAGTATAAAACACAGAAATAAAATATAATAGGCCAAAAGGGCATGGTAATTTAATCAAAAATCATTAGGCATGGGTGATCTAAAAGGGAAGTCAGGCTGTGGTGGCTTGTGGGCCCCACAAATTAAATTGCCGCTTGAGACCCCATAAATGTTTGGACCGGCCGTGCGTGTATGGAAGCGAACGTGTCCCAATATTCTAATTAAAAAGCCTAATTTTCAAAATGCAGCTGCATGTATTTATACTTTTTTTAATTAGAATATGGGCTGCCATGGTGCGTGTGGGTGTGTGACAGCATTCCCAGTCGCACTCACTTTTCTGTCCGTCACATCCTCCGCCACCGCCTCGATGACCCCGGAGCCCTCCATCCCCAGCGTGACGGGCGGGGACGGCAGCAGCTCGTACAGCCCCTGCTTCCCCAGCAGCTCGGCGAAGTTCAGTCCGCACGCCTTGACCCGAACCAGCACCTCCCCGGCCTTCAGCTGCGGCGGCATCTTCATGCTCTTCACCTGCAGCTTGATCTTGTCGTAGCCTCCGTATCCCGTGAGCACCAGAGCCCGGTAGGAGACGGGCTTCTCCTCCTCGGCTGCAGCCGGGCTGCTGCTGCTGGACTCCGGCTTGGCTTCTGCGGCGGCGTCGGCGGCGGCCGGTGGAGGTGGTTCGTCGGGCTGCTTCACCTGCTCCGGTTCCTGCTGCTGAGTTGGAGCCTCTTCCCCAGACATGACGACCACTTTTTGAGAAGCTTTCACTAGATTTTTTTTTTTTTTTTTTTTTCAGTTCGTGTCTGTTTGCTGGAGCGCGCAGGTTCGGCAGGAAGTAACGGGGGGAAATGTGTCCGATTCAAAAAGCCTTCATAAATAAGACGCTGCGTGCAAAAGACAAAAAAGCAACGCCTTCTAAACCAGGAGTCCCTCTGGTTCCCCGTGTGCGCTCCACTCAACAAGTGGTTAAAACAAAGAGCGCCACAATAACTTAAGTACTTCCGCCGAGCCCTTTCACAATAAAAGTCTCAAAGAACAGCTTCGTTGTACAGGCACGCAGCACAAAATATTGTAAAAGTAAAGCATGTTATTATTATTATTATTATTATTATTATTATTATTATTAGTAGTAGTAGTAGTAGTAGTAGTAGTAGTAGTAGTAGTAGTATTACTGTGCCATTTTTGATTGCCAATTAATTGTAGAAATAATTTTAAACGATTAGCCATTCAAACACCACGTGCCAAGCCAAACATCTTAGACTTAGACTAACTTTATTGTCATTTTGTAGTGTGTACACAACGAAATTTCGTTTGCATACAGCTTGAGAATTTCAGTGAATTGCAGTGGATTTCAGAATAAAGTAACTTTGTAGGATAGTTTCAGGATATCTCCTGCCCATAATGCTTTTGGAGCATTATTTTTCCCATGTGAAGTATAACTATCCACCCAGGGCGGCATGTTCTGTGGGGCGGCACAAGCTATCTCTCAGTTGAACCCACTGCCTGTTCACATTTCCGGTTAATGGAGAGGAAAGTCTCATCCTGTCCCACTCAATGTTTCACCATGCTAAAATTTGGCACTAAAACTTTAAAAGTGGGACTAATTTTTTTCTATATCCATCCATCCATCCTTTGTCTATACCTGCTTATTTGTGCTGGGTCATGGGGGGATTTAGTGCTTATCTCGAGTGGTCTTCAGGTAAGACACGGGGGACACTCTGGACACGTCAGCCATCCATCACATGGCAACATAGAAGCACAGGAAATACATCCACGCTCATAAATATTCACGTTTAAGGGCAATTTAGAGAGACCGGTTAACCTAACAGTCACATTTTATGGACTGTAGTCGGAGTACCCAGACAGAAACTATATATATATATATATATATATATATATATATATATATATATATATATATATATATATATATATACATATATATATATATATATATATATATATATATATATATATATATATATATATATATATATATATAGTTTAAGAGCCTTTTTTGCACCTTTGTTACTTTTTATGGTTTCCCTTTTGTCTCTGCTTTAATGTGCCATTGGTTTCAAATCAAATGTGAAGCTTAATAGGATATGTTTGATTATCAAATATAAAGAATCAACCTACTGTTTTATAACACTAATATGTAACAAAATGATTACTGTAGGGATAACAGAAATGTAATTTAAAACTGTAACTAAAATATGAACTCAGTTCACCACCAGAGGAGAGTTATTGGTTTAGTGTCAGATTTACATTGTAAAATAATGAGCTGAACCCATTTTGCACTCCAGTTTCAAATATGGGCAAACTATCAGGATAAAAAGACTAGTTCCATTTTAAAATGTTTTATTTTGATAGAAAAATATAACTTCCGGTGTTATTCTCCTTCTCACTCACTTGACAGCTGTGAAAAACTGGCAGATCCGTTTTGTTGGCAAAAAAAAAAAAAAAAAAAAAATAGAAAACCTCGGGGGATGAGATGCAGAGAGCTACAAAGCCCGGACACTGGAGTCCTGCAGAGAGAAGCTGGATTTATTTTCACAGTTCACAGCTGGAAGAAGATTCAGCTCCAACCCCTCATCAGGAAATAAAACCATGCACATAGGAGTAAATCTGTTTTGCCAGTTGTTGATCACTTATTAGAGGCTTGATCAGCAAACATCCTGTTGCATTTGTGTATTATTATTGTCTTTTTTTTGGAAAAGCTGATCAATTAAAATGTGTGCATTCTGAAGGTGAACTTGCAGACCCGTCTTCCTTACGGTGGCGGTGACTTGTTGAGCCGTAAAGCACTTATCCACACAGTTTGTGCACACACAGACACCATGCACCCTGCATTCAGAGGTGCTCTCACATCTCATTCTGCTGACTGAATGAGGCCAACAGGAAGTGGTGGAAACAAATACACATCTTTTTTTTTTTTAGATGGTGTTGAATCAGTTACTCTTATTCCTCAGACAAGTTCGGATGGAGTTGTTACAGATGCAGCACCGAAGCAGGGGTCTGACCACAAATGTTCCTGTCACCTGGTAAACTATGTTGCTGCAAAGGAAACGCGTCTGCTGCCTAATGTAAATGTTCAGGTTTTGGTTTTGGCCATTGATGCTGCCATATTAGTTCTGTCTCATTGACAGATTGATATTTTATTTCACAGTGGCTCTCGAATGTGTACAGTACACAACCCTGTTAAAATGTGTTTCCGTGACTACGAGAAAATAATAACGAGACCACAATGAATAATTTTCTTGATGGGACTTGTGTCCTTTACAGTGAAACCTTTAAACTTTGTAGAAGCACTTTCTTAAATCAAATTCCGCCTCCAGTCTACTTTGGTATAGGAGTCATCTTCAGCTTGTGGATCTGGATCAATTGGTAGATTGTGGTGGTAAAAAAATAAAATACATCTTCCATCTTTTATAGACAGTAGTGGTTTGTGAATTAGGCCATGTGGTGGTGGCGAGGATGCATGAGCATCAGGTGAAAAATAGTTTCCTGAACATGTTTTCTTTCAGATTGAAAAAGGTTGGTGACCCCTGGTTTAGAGAAACATATAATCGGTGAGGAATTGCAGCTCCAGCAGTAACCCTTATCGCATCTACAAGTACTTTCTGCAGCTCCTTCAGCATTACCGTATCAGGTTTGTCTAAAATGGGAGACAATTAAAACCTGAATCAAAATCATCTTTATTCTGTTTCAATCAAGGGATTCAGTCAAAGGATCTGACTTTGGGTACAGTGCTGCTCACAGCGTACACACTTTTGGTATACAGTCATAAACCTTATGGATGGTTTATTTTGCCACGTAAAGAAAAGAAAAGGTGATGTTGTGGAAGTGCAACCTGCTTATTTTGTTTCACATCAAGAGTAGCCGATTACTCAGGCGGTGAGGTGTCCATTGTGTTCATCAGATTGACACCCAGGAGGAAGAAACTGCCTCTGTGGCGACTGGTTTTAGCAAATAACGCTCTGTAGCGCTAACCTGACCCTAGCCAGATCAATTTCGCTCCGCCTAGCTCCACTCATCCATCTGGAACAGATCCATAGGAATGCCGTTTCAGAAGGCTGGGCCTTATCAAAAATCCTTGCATATGATTGGATAAGCCACTTGTCTGTCATCTTTATCGACGTGCTATTTCAACCACTCACACTGAAGCTAACCCGTGACGCTGTGAGAGCGACGCAGGAAAAAACAAAACTTGCCAAATCCGGTCGGGAGAAGGGCGAAAACATGGTTTCCACCAACAAAAGCCTTCAGAGCCGTTCTCTGATGTTCTTTTAATGAAACAATATTAGGTAGATTGGACAACAGAGAAGAAATAGCAGCATCAATGTTAACGCTTGCTTCCTCGATGGGAGCCACCATTGTTTGAATCAAAACAGTCTCACGTCACGGTCGCTTCTCCACTACGTCACATCTATGAAACTCCAGCCCTGCATCCTGATTGGCTGGACAATAAAATTGGATGAAGAAATCACTCTCTATGGAAGAGGTCCCTGATGGATGTGAGTGGAGATAGGCGGAGCTAGGCGGAACGAAATTCATCTGGCTCGTCAGGTTACTGTAGCACCAGCCTTGAGATAAAAGTCTCAAACTGTTCAGGCGCAGCAAGTGTGGAGTCTGCAGAGAAGTTAAAGTCTGAGTCCTGGACGTCGTGTCGCTAGGAGTTGTAGATGAAGTGCAGACAAGAGCTCGGGAGCCGCATGATAAACTGGATGACAATTTATTAACAAACAGCAAACTCACAGACTGCGTGAATGAGGACAAGGGCCTGGAATCAAACCAAACAAGGAGCTGACAAAAACGGGGGTAGCATAACGGAGGATCCGACGAAGGCAAGGCAAGGCAAGGCAAATTTATTTATATAGCACAATTCAGTACAGGGACAATGCAAAGTGCTTTACATGATTAAAATATAGCAAATTAAAACAGAATAAAAGCAAGTAGGAATAAAATGTAGATAGAAAATAGAACAAAAAAGTGGTGATTCAGTTAACTAGAACAGTTGAAGGCAATTCTAAACAAATGTGTTTTTAATCTTGATTTAAAGGAACTCAGGCTTTCCGCACCTTTACAATTTTTTGGAAGTTTGTTCCAGATAAGTGGAGCATAGGAACTAAATGCTGCTTCTCCTTGTTTAGTTCTGGTTCTAGGTATACAGAGTAGCCTGGAGCCAGAAGACCTTAGTGGTCTGGATGGTTGATACGCTGATAACAAGTCTGATGTATTTAGGTGCTAAGCCATTTAGGGATTTATAGACTAACAGAAGTATTTTAAAGTCTATTCTCTGAGATACAGGGAGCCAGTGTAAGGACTTTAGAACTGGGGTGATGTTCTCTACTTTCTTAGTCTTAGTGAGGACGCGGGCAGCAGCGTTCTGGATCAGCTGCAGCTGTCTGATCCACTTTTTAGGCAGACCTGTGAAAACACCGTTGCAGTAATCTATTCGACTAAAAATAAACGCATGGATTAGTTTTTCCAGATCCTGCTGAGATATTAGTCCTTTAATCCTGGAAATGTTCTTCAGGTGATAGAAAGCCGACCTTGTAACTGTCTTTAGGTGCTTTTGGAGACGAAGAAAAAAAAACACAAATACAAATAGGAGAGGATACAGAGAGGAAGGCAGGTGAAGATAATTAGCACAAATGACAGTAATGAGCTGAAGGAGAGGGAGAGCAGTGAGATGGCAGGAGACAAGGGGGAGAATGTTACCTAACAATCATATAAACGCCACAATGAAATAAACAGACAATGACTAAATAAACTCAGTAACTGAGCAGAAGAAAACCAAGATCTAACCGAAACAAGAATCAGCTAAATCCATAAGGAGCAGAATACTAAATAATGACAGGAAACAAGAAGGAAGGAACAGACTGATAAACAATACTAAAAAGGTGAAAAAAAAATGACAAGGCACCTAAAACTAGTCGATCCAGCACCTGTCTGCCTGCAGACTCATCTTAGATCAGACCAACGATGGCGGTATCATTTGTGTGCAGGGAGAAGAGCACTGTTACAATCCATCTAGTGTTCAATATGTACAAATCCATCTTATGTTACAATCACTGTACTGTTATTGTCTATTTTCACACTCTTGTCTCAGAAATATCAAAATTGCACATTACCATAACATACCAACTTTATTTATGAAGCACTTTATACACCGACAGGACCAAAGTGCTGTACACAATCATAAAATACAATGCAATTATGAAATAGAAAGGATCGAATACAAAATACATATTAATGTACAGACACAATAAAACAAAGTGAAACCTCTCTCATTCTGAAAACGAAGCCTCAAAATCATTGCACAAAAGTACCTCATTATGACTTATGATCTATGAGGGGCGGACTAATCTAACATGCCTCATATCACCTGCTATGGGAGTTATATCAAACCCCCCAGACTTTTTAGCTTTTATCTTTGCACGCTCTAATGTGAAGGGGAGATAAAATCCTGTACACATTGTTTATTGCCCGTTGTTTGTTGTGTGTACTTTAAGCTGAAGTATCCCCTGAATGGCATTTCCCCACTGTAACACGCAGTGACAATAAAGAACCTTAAATCTTTGGAGAGTGGGTGCTGATGGCTCTTGAGCAGAAGAAGATGCCCCCACCCCCCATCCTGACTGCTGAGAGCCGGCACCATGTGCTGAGGTCCATAGACGGCATCCAAGCGTACATCCCTGGGTGGTGCAGGACGAAGTCCCAAGCTGACTTCGTCATCTGCTGACCTGTTTGCCTGGTCAGTGCTATGATCTCCTTGTTGAGAGTGCTTCTGGGAAGGGCCCTATTGTCATAGTTTGAGTTCCTTGTCTTAGTGTTAGTTTTTGGTTTGGGGTTCTATCGTGGTCGGTTTCTTGCTTGTTCTTGTTTAGTCTTAGTTGAGTTTCTATCTTAGGTTTGGTCTTAGTGGTTATTAATGTTCTAGATTGGTTTAGTTTAGTTTCTGTCCCCTTCCACTTATCCTGTCAGCTCGTTTTCCTTTTTCAGCCACTTCCCTTCCTCTGATCACCTCCACATGTTCTGGCTAATTAGACTCACTCTGCTCACCTTGTTCACCTGCCTATTTAAGCCTGCCTCCTCTGCCAGAATGTCTCTATGCTTCTGGTGTGAACCTCTAGTGGTTCCTTATCTTGCCTGCCTGTCCGTGTTATGACCTGTTTCTGCTTCCTGTTACCGAGCCAGCCTGACCCTTGTTCTGATTATGTTTTGCCTGCCTGATTATCGGACCTGATCTGCTGCTGGACCTCGGTTTCTGTTCGCACCCGGATTGTCTGTGAGCCCGACCCTTGCCTGTCCGTAAATTGCCGAGCCTGTCTAATCCCTGTGCTTCTGAGTTGCCAGTTTCTTGGACCATGTGTGGACCGCCAGGGCCGGATTATCCATAAGGGCCAGTGGGCCAGTGCCCAGGGGCACCAACCATGGGGGGGGGGCACCACATGACACATGCTTTAAAAATATATTTTTCATAAATTGTTATATTATTTACTTGAAATTGTTGAAAGACCATGCATTATTCGTTTTGTGAACACTGATGTCACAATAATAATAAATGATAAATAAATCAAGATTTTTTTGATTTCAACATTTTAAAATTAGATATTTGAATATTGCTCACTGCTCATATGCCTACATGTAGTTGTGTAAGTTAGTAAATAGTAAATTACATTACAGAAATACCCTTGATTATGTCTGATGTTTTTGACCAGAGGACAGCACGGGTAAGGGGGGGAGGGGGATTTGGGGGCTTTGAGGTATAGTGCCCAGGGGCACCACATTGTCTTAATATGGGCCTGTGGACCGCAACCTCGGAGCCCCCAGTCTGGACTGTCACCGAAGCTCTGCCTCTCCCCTGGATCATTTCCCCGGTCTGTGTCTGCTCCTAGCAGCTCATCCTGTCTTTCTCCCCTCTGGATTCTCCCAAGGACTGTTTCTGTTTGTTCTGCCTCACCCTTTTTGTCATTTATCTAATAAACCTCCTTCACGTTCTCCTCTGTGTCTGGCTGAATATCGAGTTCAGTTCATAAGCATTACACCTATCCCCTGTAAGCCAATTTTTTTAGTCAAACCTAGCTTCCTCAGGTGTGAACATGTACATAGAAGGCTTTGGGACACCTTACTGCTGGACACCTGACTGATCATTTTGGCCATTTGGCTTTAGCTAAAAGATACAAATGTGAGTTCAATCATAAACGCTGCTGAACTTTATCTATACTAATCAGATTCTCTCTGTCTACAGGAGGCTGCACAATGGTACAGTTGGTGGACTGTTGCCTTGCAATAAGAAGAATGCCCTCAATCAAACTCTCAAATCTGTACAACGTGTGTATTGACTTGAGAGCCCCTGGAATTTATGGAAGACCTCCCCTGAGTAGCATCCAACCAAATGTTTTACATTGTTTTTAAGTACAGAATGCACTCAACATATCTGTTTATGATTTGCACATAAACTGGGAATAGCGTTGATGTATAGGTCATTAAAACACTTGAACAAACAAGCATTTCATTAGCCTGCATGATGCAATTAGCAAAGGAACCCCAGTTATAAATAGAAAATAACTCTCCAGCTGCATTTTTCATACAAATACACGATCTGGCTTTAAAACAAACAAGCCAAAATGTCTCTTTATTTTATTTAAAATATGCAACTGCTGTGCTGTTGAATCCTGCTGCCTTCCCCTGTTTGGCCACAAGATGGAGCTAAAGCACCGATCCACGGTTGAGACAATCTGAGCTGCACAATCTGATATATTAGTCACTGACAAAAGCTCAAAGAAGTCCACAGAGCAGCTAAATTACTTCCTGTAATTACACAACAATGTCAACAATCTGCGTTTTTGTGCAATTTAGTCAACCCAGATCCATTAGATTTAAAGAATGTCTTTAGCGCCCTGTTCTTATTTTCAATATGTATGAGAAATCTGTTTTTTGATTCCAGTGTTTATTCCAGTTTTATATCCTACGACCTTTTTTTTATTTTCCTACACTTGCAAACGGACTAGTTGTGCAAACGGATCAAAATTTTAGATCAAGTTGGAGATATTCAGTCGGGGAGGGACAGGAAGTGCACAAACTCTCTTCAATTTAGCTGAATGATAACTTGGTCTACTTTAGTTGTCCTTTTATTTTCTTCCATTTCTTTAAATTTCTGATTAAGTTAGTGATTTGTGAATAGGTCCCTGCAACACATTCAGCCTTATAGATGGGGAAGGTGGAAAAAATACAGAAAGAATGATCAAATATGGTAATGACAACGATCAATGCACATTTAACTAAAATGTCACTTTAAAAAATTTAACAAGTAACTAAAAGTTTTAATTAATTTGATTTTATCCATCCATCCTAAAAACAGACATACATAAACATATTTGAAATGGTCACACTATAAGCTAATTTAAACTATAAATAGAAGAGTAATACATTCAAATGATCCAACTATTTGTGAATGAACTTAAAATACAGTCATGTTCTTAGGATTAAAGTTTTTACAACGCAAATATTTTTTTACATTTATTAGGCTATTAGGGCAACAAAAATAACTGAAGTGATCAAATATCAGCAAAGAATGAGTAAAAAATAAATGACCACAAGTCAACTTAAAAAACTGCCGGACACACTTTTGTTCACCTAAAATCTTTTCTAACTTCCTGCTGATGATCGCTGTGCTGCATTTCTAACACTAATTCATGTGTAAACAAGACCAGACACTGGAGATTCAGTTATTTATGCTTTTATAAAAACCAATAAACTTTACTAGAAACTGACACACCATTCCCTCTTTGCAAATCTATAAAGGATTAGAAAACATTACAAGTAAAACCAGCAAATATATGCATTAAAATGCATATAATGCATAAAGTAACGCTGATGTGTTTTAGTTTAATTTTGTTTTTATAAAATGTTTTGTCCTTTAAGCAGCAGTTTGAGCTCTATTTATTTGAATATCTTATTAACTCTTGTTTTATGCACAGTATTACTGAAACAAAGAAACCAAAAAACTTTAATTAAATCTTTTGATTGGCTTCTCCAAATTGTCCTTAGGTGTGAGTGTGTCCGTGAATGGTTTTTTGTCTCTCTGTGTTGCCCTGCGACAGACTGGCGACCTGTCCAGGGTGTACCCCGCCTCTCGCCCATTTGACAGCTGGAGATAGGCACCAGCAACCCCCGCGACCCCATGAGGGATAAGCGGTTTGGAAAATGGATGGATGGATGGATGGATGGAAATCAAAATACATTTCCAATCATTGCAGGAACTTTTCACGCTTTTATTGTGATAGAACTAAAGCGGAAGCAGACCTTTTACTGGCGACAACCTTTACATCCAGGTATGATCGCCGAACCTCATCCCTCGCCGGGGCAGAGGAGCGCGGCGCAGCGCGGAGTATGGTGTCGTAAAACCGGACAGAGACGCATCATCTATCTTCTCCGGAGGAACCCTGAGGACCATCACAGCTGCTCCTCCACAGATGACAAGGAGGCAGCGACGCAGAGCCATCCAGTGATCACACCGGGGCGCGATGGAGAGCAAGGCTGTACTTCGCTGTAAAATCGTGGTGGTCGGGGATTCACAGTGTGGGAAGACGGCTCTCCTTAATGTTTTTGCCAAAGACTCGTATCCAGAGGTAAACATTTATTTGTCATACTAGAAAGAAAGAAAGAGAGAAAGAAAGAGAAAAAGAAAAACCCCGCATCGGTGCTTACTCTGCTGGGTGTGCGTAAAATCCCCTCAAAACGGCGCATTAATGTCTCAGTTTTTACCTGTCTGTGTTCCCATCAAACTAAAAAAAAAAATGTTATTATTATCATTATTTCTAAACTTCCACGTTAGGTTATACTTTCAACACCAAACAGATTTTAAGATTTATTTTGTACCTTTTATAAGGTAGGAACACGGACACTTTTTATAAGGCTCCACGAGTATTTAATCCAAAACTTTTGCGATCATTTCACTCTTCTCACAGGATAATACTCTGATAAATCATATTTAATTAAATTAGTCAGCCAGCCAACAGATGCCGTTTAAATGTCACTTCGTGCTCGTTTGCGTGCCGGGAGGTGTTGGAGCGCACTGTGAGTGCCATTTTGCGCACCTAATCAAAGGGCTGCGTGTCTTTCTACTCTTCGCAAAACTACGTTAATGGCTTTAATGTTAACTTGTCGTGATTTACGTTATTAAAGCAATGCTTAAAAAAACATTTAAGCAGGAATTTGGCTCTTAAAATGAAGTATGGAGGTTTATAAATATACTGTTTTGGAGCAAATACGGTAGCCGTCCAGATAATGTCACACAATGGAATGTGATCTGTGTAAAAGTTTGTAAAAAATAAGTGAGAAAAAATGAATTGCCACAGTTTGCTTTAATGATCCATTGTTTTAGTCGTCAACTCTGCCTCAAGCACATGAAGTTGATCCTAACCAACCAAAATCTATTCAAAGTAGATTGTTTATCTTTATATGTTTAATATTTTTTCCTTTTATCATACTTAAAAAAAAAAAACATTTAGTGAAACCCTGCACTGGAAATCCACACTTCATTACCGAGCTGTTTTTATTGTCCTTCTACATTTGTTAGTTAAATAACTCACATGCACCACTAAATATAATCCAATTATTGGTAATCTGGGAGAAATTTCTGAAACAAGATATATGTTTGTATTGAGACAGAAGATTTCCTTTTCAGTTTTACAGTCTTGATGTAAATTCTTTATTTTATAAAGGGGTCAAAGCTATGAATGCTTTGCTTTCCACTCTTACATGCACCATCCAGTTCCTCCTGACATTCAGCGCTGCCTTCCCCTCCGCACAGCTGCAAATTATGTTAAAACAGGAATCTGGCTGCTTCCTGGAAGGAAAAGCCCACCAGATTTCACCTGAGCTCTGATTTCGTGTGGTCTTTTTGCAGAACTATGTTCCCACCGTGTTTGAGAACTACACAGCCAGCTTCGAGATCGACAAGCAGAGGATCGAGCTGAACATGTGGGACACTTCAGGTAGGAAGCAGCTCCATCATTGCCCTTCATAACTGGCTCAAAAAGTGACTGCTGAGAGCCGCGAGGCCTGGGGTCTCTCTGGGAGACCCCGGTGGTGTTTTCATTCAGGATTTGTACAACTTCAGCCCTGTCAAGACATTTTCATGTGGCGTTAACTTTGAACTGCAGCTCGACACAAGCATTTATCACCTACATGCAGTAAATAGCTGTCAAAAGAATATCAGCACAAGTACACGTTATAGAGCCTGTTTTATGGTTATGATTTTCATCCGCTTGGGGACATAACCAACACATTCAGATCAAAAATGTATTTTAGTGATATGAAAAGTCTGTGCTTACATTCTCAGAGGTGTTATCCCGTTCTTTGAATCACACCAACCTGCAAAAAGTAGTCATGCCCAATGAATTTATTCACATTTCAAGAGGTTACAATGGTAAACTTTATAGGGTTGGGATTTTTATGTGATGGACCAACAAAAAGTAGCACAAAACCGTTTTTTTTTTCACTGATATAAATCTACAAAGTGTGGCCTGCATGTGCTGAATTTACGTCTGCAAGTCTTTCCAGATGTTGTTGTTACTGTTGGAGCTGTATTGAAAGTATGTTTAGGTTGGATTTCCCATGAGGTGGTGATTTTGAGTGCTATTCTGCATTTTGTTGGATGTAATTTTGGAAAAAAGGGAAATGTCTTTTATTTTGAAATCTTAGTCGAGATACTGTTCTACATCAGCTAGGGTGTAAATAAAAAAAAAAAGTAAGCTGGCACGCCAAGTGCTTGTAAAAAGGCAAATAAGCCCTTTAATGAAAATTATTTCCTTCTCCTAACATGCAGACAACGAGGTATTTCTTCTAAATTTGAGCTCTAATTTCTAATGGCATTATTTGTTGTCATGTATGCTAACCAGCTAACATGATGCCTTTGTGTTTATTACTGTTTATTAGTAGATTTCACAATTTTGGTGTGGGAAGAAGACAAGTAGAACACATTAAAGAAAGCACTTGTGTCTGACCGGCCTAAGTCATTCTAACAGGGATCTCCATCCTGCAACATGCGGCTTTTCAGGGTTTCAACAGTGATTATTGGTAGCTTTGACCAAAATGCTGAAGAAAAAAAAACAACTGAAACTTTAAATATAATGTTCATTTTAAAAAGGCAGTTTTATGTGTTTTTAATGTCTTGTATGAATATAGTTTCTTGAACAGAATACAACTTTGTTCCTTGAATTTTGAAAAAAATTAACAAAAAAATTAACAAATCATAATTTTCTTTAGATGCAAAACCCAGCAAAGTTTATCCATACTCTTGTTGTAAGGGTTTGATGTTTTTCTTTACCATAAAACCTAAGTGTATGATAAGAGCTCTCTATATTGACCATAATTAAAACAATTCTTCCGGAGTTTGCAGAATCATTTAGGTTTTTCAACTCAAGATTAATTTATAGCGGCACTGTGTAACCTTTAACCACTAGGGGCACTAGACTTATAATTTACAGTCTCCCTCTGTGTTTTGGAATCTGATAGCAGACCACGTTGGACCAGCGGTTTAATACGTCATCGAGTTACTTGTGAAGATAAGGCCACATTCGCCCTTTAGATTAAATCCTACATCAGAGAATCAAAAAAATATGTGGGGTCAGTTAATATCTGCTCTGTTTTTGTTGTTATGGCAGTCTGAGCTCAGATCCGACCCTCTCAGGTTACATAGACAAGTTTTTGAGAAGGCCTGACCACTAAGAACATTGATATGGATCAAGTGCCGTTTATTGACCTGAAAAATTATTTAATATATCTCAAATTAAGCTAATACTTTGGACAAAACTCACACGGTGCTGCTTTATTGTGGTAAGCCTGAGCGTAAAAATGCTATTCGATTGACCTATGGAGGGGGGACTCCAGTTACCATATAGGTGACTTTTGAAGGCATTTATCAATGTAAGTGGGGATGAATTCATATATGACCCACACTTTTCAGATTTTTATTTGTAAACATGTTTGAAAAACAGGAGTCTTTTTTTCTTCCTCTTCACAATTATGCATGACTTTGTGTGGTTTTATCAACCTTTTTGCCCTCACTTCTATTAAATATTTTTTTCTAGAGTTGTAAAACGATTTGAAAAATTAACAAGCTTGATATTCAATCACTGTATTTTTTATGGCTAAATTAAGGAACCCAGAGTTGTATTTCTATTTTGGGGTTTTAGAAAAATGAAAATTCAACTTTTTACAATAAGCAGATCCACCAGATATCAACAAAGCACCTGCGTCAAGCTGTTAAATTGCTGGACTGCTGTTAAGAATTACTCTCAGGACGCAAATCTTGTTTTATTCATCTATTTTGTGTTTATGGTCACTTAAATTAAAGATCTAAGTGAAAGATTTTGTTTTTGTAGTTCAACATCAAAATTGCGTTCAATTGATTTGATTGCAACAAAACAAACTGATACAATGGAAAACTTCATGTTTATGGAAAATGAAGAAAAGCATGTAATTTGCAGCCTAATGGAAAACATATTGAACAAAAGTCCTACTCTGTTGTCAAGTTTCTATGCAGATATTGAACCAAACCACGTAGAAAAACGTCCATAAGTCTGGTTTATATAAAGGTTTTATAAAAATAAACATAATCTTTGACCAAAATTATTAAGAGGCACTGTGGAGGGCCCAAAGAGCCACAGGTTGCAGATTCCTGGTCTATGAGATGATATCATAATAAAATGCACTGATGTTTGTGCTTGTAATGTGATAAAATGGGGGTAAATTCAAGAGGTACAAACGCGTGTGCAAGTCAGATTTTCAAGATTTGAATTGGCTGCACTCGGATGTTTTTATTTCCTTTTCTCTCTCGTCGTTTTTAACCTCTTTCTCTTTCCTCCACCTTTTTTACATGGCAGCGCTGAAACAAAACGTGTCCTCACACAGCGCAGAGAGGAGCTTTAATACACCTCGTTCCAGTAACCTCCGCCCGTGCAGAGAGAGACACACAGACCCGATAGACAGGCTGGAGATTAAGAGCTGCAGCTGCAGCTGCTGCTGGCCTGTGGGCTCACTGTGGGTGAGGCCACCATGTTTAAAAAAAAAAAAAAAAACACCTTCTCAAACTGCGGCCTGGTTCAGAGACTCAAAAACACACCTTTTTCCGCATTGAGCTGTTCTGTAAGTAACAATTACTGCAGTGGGAAACTTAAACAGTAATTTTTTAAACAGTAGTTCCTCTTTCGCTACAGCCATGTAGCTCTATAGTGCCATATTACTGGAAATGTGATCAAACCTGATGAGCAGCCTCTTGGGTCGGATCGAAAGCATTGGAAAGAATGTTCTCCTCGGGCTTCTTTACGTGTTTCGAATATTTCCCGTCAGCATCCCCTAAATATACATTTTGCTATATAAATAAACTTGCCTTGCCTTTTTGATCCCCTGGACAAAACGATATCTATGGCAAAACAAAGGTCCTTGTTTAAAACTCAAAATCCAAATTTAGCTTGGTATTTTTGGGGCTTCACAAATGGTATCCATCATGAAATGGATTAGGAATGATGCAGACACGTGTTGGCTTTATATTTGAAAAGAGCTCTTGTACTGGACCCCCCTAGACATAATTTTGATGGGACAACAGAAAAGACAAAGACGACACTCAAAATATAGACCAAAATCCAGAAAACCTTTGGATTATCACCCTCAGTCCCACCTCAGTCATCTATTTGATGCCTGAAGTCCATCCATCCGCCCATTACCGGCTTATTTTAGCAGGGTTGTGGCGGTGCAGATCTCCTGCAGCCATTGGCCGAGAGGCAGGGTAGCCCCTGGACAGGTCAAAGGGCAACACAGACACACACAACAAACAAGCATGCTCGCATACACTCACACCTAAGAAGATCAATTGACCTTAGTCAAGTTTTAGACTGTGGGAAGAAGCCAGAGTACCCGGAGAGGACTCCTGCATTCACCGGGAGAACATGCAAAGCATGCAGAAAGACCTTTGCTCCAAATAAATTAGGTATTCATTTGAAAAAAAATGGGCCAAATACATACTTCAATACATACTTCAATACATTCAACAGCTGTTTGCTACTGGCCACTTCAACAATGATCATGTTAGATACTTAACCTGACTTCCAATACGGACTGAAGCAAAATCAGAACTTCGACTCCCATTGAGAAGACTTTAAATGATGTTCAATTAGGAAGGGAAGGAACAAAAGTATGTTTTTTTTTTTTGTGAACAACTTTTTTATTATTTTAAGGAGAAACAGATACATTAGTCCAATAAAGGTAACAAGGGTATAATACAGACTAATATGACAGAAAGGAAACACATAAAAAAAGTATGTTTTTTACAGTATTTCTGTGTCCATGAGGCAGCACAACTGGTAACAATTAAGCTGAGGTGGGTAAAGTGGGTAAAGTTAGAAATTCATGTACAGGGAGGGAGTTTCTGTGGAAAATAAAAATGATGTTTTTCAGATCCCTGAAAATTACATCCAAGATGGAGCCAAATAAGCCCAGCTTACGATGGAGGAAACGCAGCCTCCAAATAGCAGATCTCATCCATGTGTTCTGGTTCTGCGCAGTGCTGAATGCATCCTGGGAGGAAGTATTGAAGGCTGTCAAAGTACGGCAAGGCAACTTTAGTTATAGCAAAACATATCACCCAAATCCCAGTTCTGTATTGTTGGGAACTTCAAATGGTAACAATACCAGAAGCATTCAGTAACATAATTCTATTAGACATGAAAAGATCATCGTTGCAGAATAATAACCTGTTTGAACTGGATGTTCACAGCTAACAGGCGTATTTATTTTTCTAACCACCTTGATTCTCTAATGCTACATTAATTTGGGGCTTTTTGCAACAAAAGAAGCCGGCTTAAGCCCATTCAGAGTCTGTATTCCTGCCAAGACCAGCAGCTCACCTGGCCAATGGTAACCAGACCTGTGGGAAATAGGAAGCAACTAATTATATATTTAACAAGGTTACTATCAGTGAGCCTGCAGCCGCCGCTTTGGCTCCAGTCGCTGGGTTTGTGTTTACACAGCAGGCTCCATCCCTTCAAAAAACCGCTCTCTGTTTGCTGCTGTGGGTTGGAGTTTCAAAAACATCATTCATTATTTATTTTATCCTCCGTGTTAGCCACACAGCTGAAGCCGTATGTTTGATTTGCTCCGATTTCACCGAGAATTGAATTCTACTTTATTCTAAGATGACTAGATTTTATTTTTAAATTAACCAAAATAGTCTTGTGAGCTCGTTTTTGGGTACTTAATAATGCACCTGTTTGAGACAAGCATGTTGAAGGTAACAAAAATCTGACGTTCACAGAAAACTTTTGCAAGCAGAATGCTTTCTTATCAAGGGCCAAATGTTCTGTGTTGCTGTTTTTAATTGTTGAAATGCGATTAAACGCAGAAACAAACTTGACCTCTCAGCTAAATTTATTTCAAACACTGAAAAAGTTGCAGAACGTTTCAGGTCGTTCTCTAATACCAACGTTGAATTTTCTGCTTATTGTTGCGAATAATAAATTCTGCTTTTCTGTCCAGGAATTGTTAACAATTAGTTGATCACGGTGATGTTTATGGACCGAATCATAAAGATGTCTATATCCAGAAACCACCATGTTTTTCCGCGCGGGAGTAGTTAGGAATTTTCTTGGTGCGCGAAGCGGAAACGTTTAGCGCCGCGGAGTTGCGTGGTAGCCAAAGTGACGTGGATGCATCTAAAATAAACCAGCCGTTACATGGTCACAGTTCTTTTTAATGGAGAAAAGCTGGCCTGGCACACGTAGGCCGGCTGCTTCTCCGAATGGTAAACCCAAAATGCCACGGCAGGATGTGAAAAAAAAAACATGCTTCACAGCAACGAACATAAACTACAGACAGAACGATATTTATAATAGAAGTGGTTGCTTTGCTCTTCTGTAACCCCAGTCGGTCGAGGCAGATGACCGTTCACACTGAGCCCGGTTCTGCTGGAGGTTTTTCCTTCCCACTAATGGGTGGTTTTTCTTTCCACTGTCGCTTCATGCTTGCTCAGTATGAGGGATTGCTGCAAAGCCATGGACAATGCAGACGACTCTCCCTGTAGCTCTACGCTTCCCCAGGAGTGAATGCTGCTTGTTGGGACTTTGAAGCAATCAACTGGTTCCCTTATATAGGACATTTTTGACCAACCTGTATAATCTTACTGATTCTGACTTTGTAAAGTGCCTCGAGATGACATGTTTCATGAATTGGCGCTATATAAATAAAATTGAATTGAAAAAATTTAATTTTACGTTAAAGGCTGAGGTCCTGTTGAAGAGCTTATTCATGATTTCTCTCCATTAACTTGGACACAAAACAAAAAGGAAACACGCATCCACTGGATTTTCACAGATCTGTGCCTCTATTCATTATCTCCAAACATATGTTTGACACCTCATCCCTCATTGTGATACTACACCTGTGCCCAAACAATCACATTGGATGTGTCACATATTATTCACAATGGGTATTCAAAGATGGGGACATTTAAAATTAGGCAGTCTGAGGAAGGGGCCGGATGTTACAGCAATAAACTTCTCTATTTACACGTTTTGTGTTCCATGTTGTTCCCACAACGCTGCATAAGAGAGAGGAGGAAATCAGCGTTTCCCAGCTGCATCCCTGCCAACTATTTAGGGTTGCTTTGGCACCTACAGCACTTCCCTCTGCTAATTTCCTCCTCTTACGCTGAATAAGTGCGCTGGCGGTGGCGTAACAAGTTTCTGCTCCTGTTGTGTCACTTTTCGAGCGATCGCTATTGTGTCGGAGCTTTTTGGAGACACGTTTGCTGATGCGTGTGCGCGGGAATGTGCAGGCATGCGTTAAGAGGCAGCCAGGCTGATGTAGTAAGCATTCGGTTTGCCGGCGCGCGCGTGTGGCGTTCACCGTCCGGCAGAGAAAAAAAAAAAAGCTGTGGATGAAAGCAGTTTAGAAGACAACAATCTGTTATTTCAAGGGGAAATTTTATACACATCCAGGCGTCTTTTGGGGTAAATTCAGATATGCAAGCATTTATTTCTGTCCAGTCTCCAAATTTAGTATCTCAGAAAAACAACGCATTGCATAAGACTGTGGAAAAAGACATGTCAATACTTGGTCTGGGCTCCTTTTGTGTGGATTACTGCATCAATGCATCTTGGCATGGAGGTGATCAGCCTGCGACTCCAGGCTGCTTTATTATCAGGCCTGCAGCAGGGTCATTAAACCAATTAACTTTTGCAGTGTGGGCACGTCCTGTCGAAAGTTGAAATCAGCGTGAAGTGCTTTAAAATGTCCTGGCAGACAGCTCCAACCATTCTGGACAAAGTGGACCAACACGAGTTGAAGTGGAAACTTCACACCGGAGCTCAGGCAACTCAGATGTTGTACCTTTCCACTCTTCCTCCAGACTCTGTATGATTTACAGTCATCTGTTAAAATGTTAGTTCAGTTCCTTATTGCTGGTAAGACTCTTCTGATGTTATCTCTAGCACCATTTACACTACCCTTGTTAAACCGATCCATGCCGAGCTCGGTTCGAGCTTGGATCAGTTAACCAAGCCGAGCTTGGTTCTGATGACCGTTTACACACCACGCTATCTCGGTTCCTTGGTTCTTTGCCTCCTAGTGATGATCTACTGCTCTCTGGGTTTGAAGGAGGGAATCAAGCAAATAAAAATGGCGGCGCCCGTAACATTCAGGAAGTTATGCTTGATTATAATTGTGATATTTCGTTGTTTGCGGAGAGTCAGGCGAACCTTTTGGTGAATTTAATTGACAGAGTCGGCTTTTGGGAAGTGGATAAGACAAACGAACGTCTAATAAGGATTTACAGACGCAAGAAACAACGACAGATGCTGAGGTTCACTAACCTGACTCCGCCAGATGGATTTGCTCCGCATATCCATCTGGAAACCTTCCGTTGAAGTAATTTTGGGAAGGGGCGAAAATACTGGTTAGCTGATTGGCCTATGTTGGTGATAGACGGGCCAAATAAACCAATCAGATCAACGAAGCGTATGACGTACTAACAGCGACGACGAAAACACAACCACAAGCTCTTGCCGAAACCAGTCGGGAGAAGAGCAAAAACATCTTTTCCTTTGAGAAAAGTCTCCAGAGCAGTGTTTTGCTCTTCTTTCAGTGAAGAAATACTCTGTAATTCCGATAAAACTTGCTCGATAGCCACGCTAACGCTAGTTTCATCGGCTGAAGCCGCCATGTTCTTTAGACTGAACTGTCGCGCTTCTCGTTGCGTCACACCTCAACCCGCCTCAAAGCCAACGCTGATTGGACGTTCGTTTGGTGAACTGCTCCAAATTTTCTTTAACGGAAAGTAGACAGACTGATCTGCGAGTGAAACCTTGAAAGCTCGCGAGATCAGGATGGTCTCACGAGGCTAGAGGTTCATTTAGCGCGGTCCGGTTGTGTCTGGCTCGGTTCAGTTCAGTTTGCGTTCCATTTACACTCGATAGTTATCTCGGTTACCGAGCTCGGACTGGTCTCGGCACGGTTAAAAAGGGGTAGTGTAAACGGTATCTGACTTAACAGTGGCTTAATACCAAGGAAACAGAAATCGTAGCTCAAGTCCTGGATATGTCAGGGTGTGGTGGCTGTTGAAGCTCTCTGATTCCAGCCTCAGTCCAGCCTTGTCAGTCTCTCCTGGACTCTGCAATTTGCTTTTTGACTAATAATCCTCCCAAGGCTGCAGTTATCCCTGCTGATTGTGCACCTTTCTTCATCAGTTTTTCCTTCCACTCAACTTTCCATTACCGGGCTTGGACACAGCACTCTGAGCGGCCAGCTTCTTTCTCAATAATCTTGTGTAGCTCGTCGTCCTTGTGGAGGGTGTCAACGACGGTCTGCTGGATAACCGTCAAGTCAACATATCACAAAATAGCACAAAAAAACCCACATTTAAACATCTTTTGTAACGTTACGATCTTGTGAGAAGCTCAACTTTGGGTTTCCGTGAGCTGTAAAATGTTAAAACAGCAGAAGATTAGTTACCATATAAAGATGTAAGCATGCACAGCTGTGGGCGCACTGGGGTCAGAATAAAAGATGAAGGCTCAGTTGGTGTTGGGGTTTTAAGGGAAAAGAGACGGCGTTGAGCCGGGTGCCAGACGAGCCGCTGAGCTGCCCGCTCATTGTGCACAAACAGAGGATTTAATTAATCAGGCGCTGGCGGTGTGACCAAACACTTGCCCCCCTGTCTCCTTCATTCTTCATCTCCTTTCACCACCCACCGCCTCCTCCATCTCATGCCTCCCTCCATTACATCCGACCGTGAGTGCGCTCAAACTTCCTGCCACGTGGATTAAACTTGTTTTTTGTGCTCCTACTCGACAATATAAAGTCATCCTTAAGTCTGTTCTCTGCTGGACCTCATTCAGTCTCTGATATCTGCTCTGCTGTCCTCAGATTATTCTGGGCCTTTAAAAAACACAGCTGTACCTGCCTAATGGTGTGCTATCTGGCTTTTCTAGATAATATAAATGGAGTTATATATATGTTTTCTGTGCATTTCGTGTTGAGAGGAGTGTTAAGCGCTCCAAATATTGCAGAGTGGTTTTCCACCAACCAAAAAGGTGCATTTCTTCAGAAAATGCAGGAAATGGTCAAAAATAACTGTAGAAAATTCACTGTTTCTTCCCCCCTTCCAATAAAATATTATATACATTGTATTAGAACGAGTACAGCTTTTAGACTTTTTGACATTGTTATGGCTTATTCTAGTCTAGTTTTCTAGTTTTTATCAAGTTTTCCTGTATAGATATAAAAATGTTGCCATAAGCAAGTCTTTGGTTTTCTTTAAAACGATGTCACATACTTTTTAGACCCAGCCACTCTGTTCTGAGATATTCAAAAATGTAATAATAATTTCACTTGAGACGTAGTTTTTTTTTTTTTTACATTTACTTCCATCCATCGCTGCCTTCATCACTGCTGTGCTGTTTCTACTCATTCCTATCAGTGCATTTGTTGTCGCTGCAACTTCAGGCTAAAAAAAATAACCCACTTATGCAAAAATATTGTTTATAAAGTAGGATGATCTCAACAATATAATTTTACCAACATTTCTACCTTGGAAAAAAAAGGAATATCTGACTAAACACTTAAAATAAATGAATCCTTTATTGCAAAAGCAGAATCCCATGCTAAAAAAGTTCATTGGAGGGTGGAAAAAAAATCCCATAATAAGGAATATTTGTTAGTTAAAATCACTGGTGCCATGATCATTTCCTCTTCTGCTGTTAGTAGTTTTTACCACTCCCTTTTGCTAATATAATACCCAGCATTGTCCTACATTTCACAAGGTTGGCGCATACAAAGAGAGACATATTTGTGAAGATTTGGTCACGTCTTGGGTCCTAATCCTGCAGAAATACCTGGTAACACCCTATTTTTTCAGTTCACTGGCAGCGGCCAGCAGATTTTTATTTAAAAGCTCTTTGTATTATAAAGGGTTCATGATGCTATGGACTCCAAAGAAGTTGTAAATCTTTTGGACTTTTGCAAACAGGCCCTAAATAAAAGCCAGGGACACCAATTGCCTTGAATTGAGTTAAGCTGTTTTATTTATCTCGTCATAAATGGCCATTGGCAAGGACAGCGTTAATCAGAGAATCAGCCAAGAAAATCCACAACTCTTGAGGAAGAATCCCCATAAATCTGAACTATATAGAGGAGTGGCAAGAAGAAAGCCATAAGGAGTGTGTATTTAAAGTTTGCCAAAAGCCATGTAGGGGACGCAGCAAGCATGAGGTAAAAGGAGCTCTGGTCAGATGTTTAGTTTACACACAAAGCCTTTGTGTGGAGGAAAACCAACACTGCACATCATTCAGGAAAACACAGCGACACAGCAAGATGGTTTTTCACTGGAGGTGGGGGGTGGTGGGGGGGGGGGGGGTTCTTCTTCAACGGGAACAGGTTGACTGTCTAGAGGCTGCAAAATACTTGAGACTTGGTTTACCTGAAAGCAGTAGCCAGAGCTACAATGAAATGGATTAGAACGGCCTAGTCAAAGTACAGCTATGACTACAATTAAGAATCTGTGGCAAAACTCCTAAATTCATGATCCCAGATGCTCTGCATTCAGTCTGAGCTTTTTGAAATCATCAATTTCAAACTACAATATTTACCAAGGAGGGTTAAATGCAATTTTCAGATTCCTGTTTGTAAAAGAAACGTAAAAAAAACATGCCTTTTCTTCCACTTCATGATTAAACTGTGTTGCTTTGTCAGCCCCATAAAATGGAGAGAACGTGAAAACATTTAAGAGCTATAAAGCACAGTTAATCTGCAGTTAATCTAAACACGGCACTTCATAGAGAAGTATAAACTTTTCTGTAATAGTTTTGCTTTAAACTGCTCAGTTATTGTACAAAGATGAATATGTGACTCAGATTTCTTTTTTTCATTTTGTTCACTGAATCTTCATTTTTTTTCCAGATTGTAATCGGCAATCTGGTAATCTAGTCAAAGCCCCTCAGATCCTCAGACGACAGTTCATATCAGCGCGAAACAAGAACTAGACCTAAATTTGAAGCCCTGGTGATGACACAGCAGTAGTACGTTAAGAGCCCGTTACTCTTCAAATATACATAAAAAGAAATGACACTCTTAAAAAGCTGATCTGAGCTGACCTAAGAGCCATAGCGTAGTTTATATGTCTCGATTTGCTTCTCTCTGCAGTTTTCCGCTCCCCTATTTAATTTGATCCATTCCTTCTAATATTCTCCCGCTGTCAGCCTCTCTGCAGTTCCTTTCACTTTCTGTGTTTCCAATGAGTCAAGGTCAGGAGACCCACGGTGACGGTGCTGTGCCCTCTCAGCACTCTTGCACCTGATTAGCTTGGCTTGCTCTTTCTTTGTATCTATCTTCGTACGTCTCTCTCCTTCGATTCTCACTCTTTTTTTTTCTTCCACCCCTTCATTTTTTTTTCCTGGTAATCCCAAACTCCTGCAGTACAGATACCACAAAGCCGTAATCTGACTTTCTGAGCTGTGACAAGAAGGAAAAAGTTTCTGTATGCATCTTGCTTTACTGCTGAATTTATTTCTAAGCAGCAACTTTAGTAAATATTAGAAAACGGATTGATGCAACACTATTTGTGTTGAGTTTCAGACAAAATTGTTCAGACTTGATCTGCAGACAAGTTAAATATCTTTGCTACCATAGTAAATAATCAGGCAATTTTCCACTGTGAGGTTTGAAAAAGGTCATAAATTAGATACTAACAGCATTTACAAATCATCCTATAATAGCAATCAGACAAGATTACTTCATCTTGTAACTTCCGGAGTAAAGCTATCATATTTCTAACAATAATCTTTACATTTTGCAGTTGACACCACAGGCCATGACTATTTTGAAGTGACCGAAGGGAAAGAACAACACGGTTAGGGCGATCCAGGCAGACAACAACAACGACAAACAAAACAGAACCAAAATAATGTCAGTAATAATATTTCTACTTAACACTGAAGACAAATGATCAAAATAACGGGACAAAAATATGTCTTCTGCATCCAAAGATGCGAGTTTCAGTTATTATAAAGAGTCGTGCGCTGCATAGGGGCTGCTGAGTGGTCTGGTTGGTAGCGCTGGTGCCTTGCAGCAAGAAGGTCCTGGGTTCAAATTATGAATTTCTTGTTCTCCTTGTTGATGTGTGAGTTTTTTTCCGGGTACTCCAGCTTCCTCCTACAGACCAAAAACATGACTAAGTCTGAGCGTGTGTGCATGCATGGCTGCGTGTCGTTTTGTTGTCCTGTGATGGACGGGCCATGTGTCTCGCCCAATGACGGGCATGAGACCCCCAACTTTGCATGAATGAGTTGGGTATAGACGATGGAGACAACGGCCTGCTGCATGCTCCCTCTGTGTTATTTAAACTATTACTTATGTGTTTTTTAAAGGTTTAATTTATCTGCATCTTGTTTTTAAGACCTTGCATCAATATAAAACCTGATTCGTTCCCCGCAGACTGCCGGCATCCGTCCTGATGCCAGTCCGTCACTGACTATGTTGCAGGTTGCTGTCCTGATCCAGTTCTGGTTTGCCTCACATTCACACATTGGCCCACTGCGGGTGCAGAAATGGTGCCGGCGAAAACACAAGTCCTTTCTGTTGCTATCCCCCATAAATTATCAAAAAACAGTCATGTTTTTATTTCTTTTAGGGTAAAACTCCTTATCTGTGGGCTTAAATATCCTGTTTCAGTCTCTAAAAGCCCCTCTGTTAAAGCTAGCATAAATTGTTGGGGTGATTTTGTTCTGTAATTTAGACTTTATCCTCTCTACGCTGGTGAAGATTCTCAGTCATCCAGGTCATGGTCATTCCAAAAAAAAAATTCAAAAAGTGAAGTGAACTTTTTGAATTGAGAAAGCTTCCGGGAGAGGAAGCGAAACGTCTTCAACTACGGAAAACAAGTCCAGTTGCTTTGTTTTTTACTATTTTTGTGGAATTTATCCTTTCTAGCGCCCGAAGTTTCCTAATTGGCTCGTGAAATTCAGCAGCTTGATGCGGGAACTGCTGTGGCGTCCGGTCAAACCTCCTCCTGGCGGTAATTTTTTGCGGCATGTAACTGATGTGAGTGAACACATTGATTTTTCATTATTTGGGTTCCTTGCGGCGCCGCAACGGTACCTGCAGCGTAGTCAGAGTGAGCCTGGCGTCGGCCCCAAATTGCTTCCCAGGCGCTGCCCTCTGGTCCCTAAGGGATGGGTTAAATGCAGAAGACAATTTTCATTGGGATGTACAATTTGAATGACAAAGAATTGTTCTTCTAAAAACCACTATGAGGGCCGCGAGTGGCCTGCGGGCCACACTTTGGACTTGGTTTACAGGATGTCAGATACCTTTTTTGATTTTTTTAATTTAGCTGAAGGCAATGTTGATGTAAATTAAAAAAAACAGTAGAAAGCGGGGCAACTCTGCCAGCAGGCGATCCCTCTGTGTATCTCAGGACAGATTTCATTCAGAACGCCAGATTAATTTAAATAAAAGTGTCCCACCTCTGAAGGTGGTGTCAGGGCTTTATATACCTTTTTTAAATCCATTCACACCAGGCTCCAAATGGGCCAGAATCATTCAGGAATGTTTTACTGCAGAATCAGCATGAGCGACCTCCGATAATGTCCAGTGGCTCCCTCAGTGGTGAAGCAGAGGCAGCCATAGAGCTGCTGGTGTAGGATTCTATTAGGGGTAAGACCAGGTTCATTTAATTAACTTTTTCCTCTCAAAAAATAAAATCATCATTTGCAAACGGCTTTTTGCATTCAATCTTGTTTCTTTTGTCTGGTATAAAGACACGGAGCATGTCAAAACTAAGTGACAGTAAAGCAAAAACAGGGGAGAATACTTTTTTCTCAACATCGTGTAAGAATGTGTTCATTTGCTATAATCTGCTCTGTTTAGTTTATAGGAGGCGATGATTTCCCTCTGCCGCTTAGCTTATTCCCTCGGAGCTTTAAGCACTTTTTTAGCTCATTGTTTTTGCTTCGGCTTATTTCCCCATCACATTAGGCAGCTGGCTTCCCGAAGAAGAAGAAAATAACATCTTTCAAACCTGCTGTCCGCTTATTTACAACCAAATGAAAGCCTCAATTAGCAATTTCTTGGTAAATACGGAGGAGAAATTAACAGCTTAAGAGCTAAAAGCTCTTCCACGGCTGAATCAAGAGTGGAAATTGGACCAAAATACAGAAAGGTGACTCCAAATGCGCTAATGCTGCTGATATGAAGCAGATGATGGCAAAATAATGGGGGCCCAAAGTAGGCAATAAATCTTTAAGTACAATGAGCAGTTTTGTTTTCAGTCTGTCTTGTTTGAATAACAGATTTCTATCTTCAAACTGTAGCCATCAGTCTTTTTTTTTTATTTATTTTTTTGCATGAATCTTACCACCAGGTAAGCAAGCGGCTGCAGAGAGGCTACTTTAGCTGAAAGGAGAAATATCTTTTGATGACAGAGAGCAGATTTCTGCTTGAAAACGGTGAAAACACATGTGAAAGTGTGAGAATCCGTAAAACAAGTGGCCGGGTTTCAGGGTTGAAACCTCGACACGCGAACCGACGCGTCTGCCTCTCTCCTCCGGGGCGGCGGGAGTCTGGAAACATACGGAGGATTTATGCGAACATGGATGTTTTTGCGCCCCGCTGTGCATATATCTCCCTGGCACCGTCTGCCCTTTCAAGTTCCACTTGGATCTGTTTATCCATGCAGGCCAACAGGAGTCTAGAGCAGAGATTGCCTCCAGAACCCATCATTCATTCATGAGGAGCTTTTATGACCCCACTTACGTGCCGGCTCCTTGAAAGCACTACCTAGATGTGAAAGAAAACATCTTCTGCACAATCTTCTGCAGGAAACTGTTAACCCGTTGTGTTTAGTTGAGTATTTATATGCAGCGTTGTATAGTAACAAAGTAAAAACACTTCACTACTGTACTTAAGTATATTAAGGAGTACTTTATATTTTCCTCGAGTACAACATTTTTGGATAAATTTCACTTTTACTTCACTATATTTACGAACTTAACTGCGTACTTTTACTCCAATACATTTTCAACGTTTGGTTTAGTAACTCAGTACAAAAAAAAGCGAGATTGAGAGAGAGAGACATGCAAGTGTTTTGACCCCACCTTCTGATATTGTTACAGGTGTATCTATTAGCAGGTTTACCACTTCCTGTAGGTTAACTAGACCTGGTTTATCACTTAACCATGTTCTTAGTATACACCCCCTTTACCTGCACTTGGTTGTGTACAGTTTTAAAGTGCATAGCACTGACCTTACTTGAAGAAGGAAAACTGAAAGCTTAGAAAAAGGTTGTATTTTATGTCTAAAATTGGTCTAAATTTCTCCTGCACTTGGTTGTGTGCAATTTTAAAGTGCATAGCACTGACCTTACTTGGAGAAATTTAGACCAAGTTTAGACAGAAGATACAACCTTTTTGTAAGCTTTCAGTTTTCCTTCTTCAACACTTGGTTGTTTATATTATTTTAAGTGAATTTGACCTTCAAAGTTTACCAAAATATAAAAAAATGTCATTCAAACTGCATTTACCTTGTTTTACTTTTTACTTGTACTTTTCATTACATCTATTTTTACACTAATTTTCATACTTAAGTACAAGACATTTTAGATACTTTAAGACTTTAACTCAAGTAACATTTCAGTCAGTGACTTGGACTTTTACCAAAGTCATATTTTGGAGAGGTAACTATACTTTTACTTGACTCTGAGACTTCAGTACTTTATACAACACTGTTTATATGTGATGTGTGGGTCGACAGATAGAAAACAGCAAAAAAAAGATAGAGAAGAAAGAAAGCCAGCCTGGTCAGATCCTCTTCTGGTCATGCAGCCCATTAGAAGATCAGGGCTACACTGAAAATCAATGGCCTGGATGCTTCTCCGCTCCTGTTCCCCAGAGGACGACACCGTCAGTGGGTTAAGAAACGCTCCAAGTCTGAACCAAGATGCAAAATAGCTTCCTCTGTACTGACGCTTTCACATTTACTTTATTCTTAGCCTCTTTATCCTTATTATTTTATCATCTTTCTTAAGCAATATTTTATCAGCTTATTTAACTGAGTTACTATTTTGTAAAAATATGTATATTTTTGTTGTAGTTTTGTTTCATCAAACAGGTCTTTCTTGAAAATGAGATCTTGGATCTAAATGAGAATAATTGTATGAATAAACATTAAATAAAAAAAAGGTAATTACTTTTTTAAAAGTGTGGTTTAAAGTACTATTTTGCATTTTTTTATATCCATTTTAACAATTTCTTTATATTTTATCTCTTGTTAGAAAGTGAAAGCTCAAAGTAAGCTCAACCTAAATGTGTAAAACAGATTTCTTGTGTTTGTTTCTGCTTTTTTGAAAAACTGAAAGGTTTTAGATCGGCAAACAAATTTTCATTAACGCAGATAACCAGAGTAAAATTTTAATAATAATGAGTTGACTTATTAACCCATTATTATTATAGTATTGCTCCCCTTGTCAACAAGGTAAGACGATTCAAAATGCTTTACATGAACGCAAAAACATTACAGATATAGGAGGGAAAAAACAAGTGCTAGTGATAACAGGCAGAAGACACATTACATTAAGGTGGGTGGAGGGTTGATTATAAATGGCTTGTTTAAGGTCACGCCTCCGCATCTCAGTTGGATTTAAGTTCAGACTTTGACTAGGCCACTCCAATTACTCCATAAACTGTAACTTGGATCTGCGGCAAGTTTCTTGGGTTTATGGTAGGAGTGGACAATAATTCAATATACAACATATATCGAGATATAAGTTTATCAAATAAAGGTGATGTGACTTTTCTGATATTTCAATATACATTACAGTCTATGATTACAGCATTTTTCACTCACTGACGTTCCGGGTTTCATGTAGTTTTATGTCTTTTATTTTTTTTGGAAATTATTTTTATGGAACAATGGTTCCATAAGTACAGGATATGGATATGTACTGAATGAATATAGAGATGAATACTATTATAAACAGAATTTTACTGATAGATTTGTCCTATGAATATAATATATAGGTAACTAGTATTGTGAAATAAATTTACAGCTGGATATGTACCGAATATAATATACAGGTGGATAGTACTATAAATAGTTTTACAAATATGTACAATAGCATAATATACAGATGATTGTTATTATAACAGTTTACATGTACTATAAATATATGTACAAATGGCTATTACTATAGGCAGAATTGTGAGCATGTGAGCAAATATTATGTTGGAGGAGTTTTATAAACGTAGCAAAATAATTGTCATAAGTTTGTATAAGCATCTGTTGAGGGCATTCTTGGCAGTCTTTCTGAGGTTTTTATTCTGTTTATATCCATATACAAATGTTGTCGTATCAATAGATATTAAGAAATATATTGAGATATAAGTTTTTTACCATATCTTCCAGCACTAGTTTATGGTCACAAACGAATGGCCCGACATATTCTTCAATTCATGGTTCTTTTTTTATTAATGTGAAACGGGCCTTAATGTTCTTTGTGGTGGACCGTGGATCGGGCCTTGGAGCTTTCCCACGAATCTTATTGTTGAATCATGAATGCTGGCCTTAATAGAGAAAAGCGAGGCCCGGGGTGCTTCAGATGTTCTCCTGAGTTCTTTTGTGACCTCCTGGAAGAGCGGTGGACCTGCTGTAGGAGGGATTTTTATAGGCTGGAAAGTTCACCGCTGTTTTATGCTGGCTTTCACTGTAGTCGATGTTCCAGAGCCTTAGAAATAAGTTTGTAAACCCTTCTGTAGACCGACAGATTTCACTGGCTTTGTTCCTCGTCTGTTTTTTGGTTTCTTTAGACTGGGGGTTAGATGTGGTGTTTTTTTTCCCCACATCTTTTATCCTACTTCATGTTGTCAGACAGGTTCAGTTTAGATGATTTCTTGAGTCCATCTAATGGTGGCTAGTTCACGATTTACCAAACGGTGCAATTACTTTTTCCGACAGGATCATGTTGGTAAGGATAGATTTTTTTTTTCTTAAAGAATTAAGTCATTTGTGTATACTTGTGTTGTTGTCAGATACAAAAGTATTTTGATTATGTAATACATCTAATGATCTCCGCAGATGTCATTGTTTATTTAAATGACATAGATGTGTGTAGCTAAGATATTAAGCTCAGATATAAACTTAAAGAAAGTGATCCTGAGATTATTTTTTTTAATAAAACTAACCCAATGTTTTAAAACAGAAATACCGTAAAGATCCAAAATCTACTTTTAAAGTGTGATCATTTCAAGTTGCGCTTGTACAAACCTAAGTAAATGAAGGAAAAATAATAATTATCTTTATTTGTTATTGCAACATAAATTCCAGTGAATTGTGGGTTGAATTCTCTGTATTCAACCCAGTACCCAAACTTATCAGTCTACGACCCTCATAATAACTGATGACCCTCTTTTGAAAATCACCAGAATAAAGGCATAACATTGTGAGAATATAGTAGTAATTTTGTGAGAACTCTTACAAAAACAAAAAAAGTCTTCCCCTGTGTGTTTATTCTTGTATTGTCCTTTATTGTTGTACACCTAAAATTATGATTTTATTCTAGGAGTTTCCATCAAAAAAATAATTAAAGATAAATAAAAAAGTTGTATTATGGCCATTGTTGATAAAGAAAATAAATTACTGGCCACAGAGGATTGCATTTCCACCAAACAACTATGAAAATCTTTGATTCATTTTACATATTTGCAATAAAAATCTTGGATGTTTTCTGATGTTGAGTAGTTGTAAATTAAAAAAAAACTTTTCACGATCAAAGGCATAAATTTGCTCTATTGAAACAAGCATATCCCTGACATTGTAAAGTCAGGAATTTGGATCGTATTTTGAACCGAGAAACTTGCAGCCTTCTCCAGGAAACAAGCCCCTTGCTCTCTAACCACCAGGCCACCGCTCCCTGCTGAAAAACGAGGACGGCAATCTCACTGCAGCTTTATTGCTACCTTCATCATCTCCTAATGAATCCAAACAGACAACCGGTTCATTATGAGCGTGGAGAAAGTAATGAGATGTTGCACCTTGTTTAAACACAGAGACCTGCGGAAGGCACTTAAGGGTTTTTTCCCACCCACTTAAGACTCGATCATTTCCTTATTTACAATACAGACGTGCGTAAGCGTCCCTCTACACGCACTCTGACGCCCGTGTATGAAGGCTGCACAGATCATGAGGCGACGCTTCAGATGATGAGAAGCCAGGAGGTTTCCTGTGAAGAGGACATGCCCAGATGCTATCCGTTCCCTCGGTTATTAGTTTTAGGGACTCCTGCTGATTTCAGGCTAAGCGACGCTCACTGGCAGCGCTCTCCTTCTCTGCCCGCTGAGTAACAGATGTAGCATCGCACAGGGATTTCATGCCGAATCCAACTGGTTAGTGGCAAAATGAAAACTCTGATATTAGGCTGGTTTAAGATTTCAGATTGGTTATAGTTTTTTATGCGTCTTAAAACAGGATTATTTCAATTTTAGACCCTAAATGCAAAAATATGTCCTACACTAGATGTTCAAACACTTTTAGATATGTTTAAAAATTAGTTTATTCTTTGCCATTTTCATCAACGTTTATTTTATTTTATTATTTAGCGAGAATGCACTGGGGATTTTCATCATTCCATGTGCTTTCATATTGGACAAGAGTATTAATTGTGCCGTGAGAAAATCACCAAGGGTTGAGCATTCACACTTCCCTTCGAAAATGTGTTTATTTGTGTTTATTTACTGTTTATTTTAGGAAATAATATGAACGTATTCTTGTTTTGTCACAGTTGTGCCTAAAATGATCCAATCCGTACAGCGAATTTGCTTGCTTAGGGGTTTACAATAAATTAAGTTACACAAGAGCCGTCTAAAAGATTACACAGAACTAACATTAGGAGGATTTTGTCATATTTCAACATTAAAATCTACTTTTGATGACTTTTAATTATTCGTCCCTCGTTAGTGAGAGCACACCTTTTAAAATCCAACCGTGACAAGGATGCTTGTCTTGAAGGGGTTGAATAGTTTGCTATTTTGCAAACAAACCTAATGTGCAATGGGGTAAATAAGTTAATTGCATATTAATTGACCAAGGCATTATGTTAAAGTCTAACTCTTGGACTGAATGTATTTTAACGCAGATGCATTCAAATAGTCACCAGAGTAAAGAAATGTATATTATATGTGAATTATGTGCGCCGTTGCTGTATAAGCTATAGAGCCCGAACAATATCAAGCCAACTTCACTGCGTTCTGCACTAGGCCTATAAGCAACAATACAGCCACCAACTACGCATCTAGAAGGCATTTTATTGTGGACTTAGTTCGGCGATTTTTTAAAAAAGCGCTTGCTCAAAGTAGACGTGGATCAGCAGATTTGGTGTGTGAAAGAAGATACTGGAAAACATCCATATATTCTTGTTCGCCGTACCGGTTGTACAACGTTAACAATGTGTGTTTCTATGCAAGTTCGCTTTGCGCATTCTCGGTGTTCTTGAACTGACGTCACACGTCGGAAATGGCCGATCGTAAACGTAGGCAGCACTCAAACGCGACATACCATAATCGGTGTAAAAATTGCGCAGTATTTCATATTTAAACTTAATTTGAACAATTTTGATACATGAATGTTCAAAGTTTCCTTGTTCTGGAAGTTATTGAACGGTTTTCAGGATTTTTTTTTAAGTCTAAGAGTTAGACTTTAACTTACCAAAAACATTTCTCTTATCATCCATGCTGATCTTGAATTTGAATCAAAAGGCTCTAAAATTTGAAGAAACTATAGAGAGCATCCTACTCTGGTAAAACAGATATATTTTAATGAAATTATCAATAAAAACAATAATATGTTGCAAACTGAGTTCAGCGTATCCAAATGATTTTATGGCAAAACTATGCTACTGTTAAATGAAAGGGATTTGAAAGACTAAAAGCCTAAGGCTTGTTCTGAATGGTTTCAAAACTACTGGTTGGGTGGAGGTGAATATTTCCTGCCTCCACCTGTAAATCTCAGCGCAGTTAATCCTACAGTTCCCACGCTGCCTCAGAGCTGGCTGTGTTTACCTGGAGCCTCGGCTCTGCTTGCTCAGGCAGAAAAGACGGGCTCAGCCTTGTGATGCTCGTCTAATGAGTCTCTGGCCCCGCCCTCCTCAACATAATCCAGGTGATTATGTCATCTGAGGTAATTGAGGCGACATGAGACAGAGGCCAAAGAATTTGCTGCCTTGTTTTGCCAGTTTTGCGGTGTGAGACTTTGAGAAACATCCAGATGCTTCGACCGGGAGCGTCTGGACGCTGCGGCAGTGAAATCACGTTTATGAATTAGTGTTTTTTCTTTGCATCACTAACAAAAAAAAAGAATATTTTTAATTGAATTGATTATAACTCAACATATGTACTGAGCCACTTTTAGTTTGCTTGGTGTCCTGGTGTGTCACAGTTGGATGATCTCTTAGGAGGGCATTAATATAGCTCTTTTCTAAAAAAGAATAATGTTTATGATGAGGACAAACAAGATTTAGGTTATTTTATCTTGATGAAAGCTGACAAAAAAGTCATAGGGAACAATTTTTGATTATTTTCGAAACAAAACATCTCAAAAGTTACAGTACCTATTCTCCGTAGTACGTAATTAACGTACCTCCATTTTATAGTTAAAGAACTTGTCTTGTGGGGCTCGTTAATGTTTTAGAGCCAGGAACTGCTCACCTGCTTCATCAGAAGCTCACTCATTGTACATTTTATTTTTACATCCCAACATGAACACAGAAATGTTTAAACTTGCTGTAAATACTGCAAATCAACAAGGAAAACACATGTCCACATGCCTTGTCATAGGAGCTATTTCTACGGTGACCTAACCCTAAAGTCTTCTTAAACAAAACAAATTTCAGTTTTGACAACAGATTTGAAAAACAAGGTAATATGAAATAACAGGAGCTTTTATTCTGATTTCTCATTTCATCTGAGGGTAAATTTATGCTTTATACATTTTGCTGCGATATGCAGTATCGGAACTATTTTAATACTTTTTGACGAACTGTGTGATTTTTATGACACAACCATTCCTACGCAAGAAAAGCTGACCCTTGTATTTAGATTACGCTTTATGAAAATGTATGTGTTCTAAAATGAACGAATACATTTCTAATAAAAGATTAAATTAACGCATTTATTTTGGCGTATTTAAGCTTCTACGAAGAACTGTCTCCTTCCTCTGGGAGTGAGGGGTATTACAAAAATAATCTAACCGCTATAACGATTGATTTTGCATAGCAGGGTATTGCTTTAACATTTTGTCTTACTCTAGAGTAGACAAAAGCTTGCTCAGGAAAATATTACCCTTTATTTTGCAATCAAAGTAAAGCCTTCTCTGAATGTCTTACAGATTTAGTCTAAAAGGACCACAGTGTCCTACAAATTTTACCATCAGAACCATTTATTTTTTTAAGGCTCGGTCTTCAATGTCTCTGGTGTCAGAGTTTTACCTGCCACTAACTGGCTCATAATACTAATATTTTAAACCCTTTCCCTTACATATATCATTCTCAGTTTTTACTTTCAACTCTTTCACTGACATTCATGGAGAAGCAGAGTATTCCACTGTAGCTTTTAGCTAATTAAAAGTAATTACATAATCTTGTTGGATCAGGAAACCCGCCCTTTTTTTGTTATCTCATATGTTTAAGCATCCGCAGAGACTTTCAATTTCTGCACAACTGAGTTTAGCTGCATTCATTGCACCAGAATGAAATATGGGTCTAGATCTGCCAAATTATTTCGATCTAAAGCAGGATTTTAAGTCTGTTTTTTGGGCCATTTTCAACACCCTGGAAAGATTTTGTGGAGCCTGCGACAGCACTTTAAAAGCAGTATATACAGTTTTTGGCCTGTCAGCAGAAGTGGTTAACGCAAACTGACCCTTTCATTGACAAATTTAAATCGTCTTTAAATAGAAACTCTTGGGTACAACAATAAAGTATTTTTCTTTGAGCTTAAACGTCCAGAAACATTTACTAAACAGCAGACAAAAGCAAAGTGGCTCCTTAAAACTAGTTTAAAATAAGTGTTTTTGAAGAAACAGTTATCCATAATTCCATTTCAGATTGGGCAAAATAAAATTTCAAGACCAAGAATAAAAAAATCAATCATAAAAATAAAAATAAAATAAACTCAGGAAACTGTCCCTTTTTTCTATGAAAATCAAACTACTTTTCCCTTTAGATCTATTATTTTTGGGCAGCTTAAAATAAAAAAAAGTACATGAAAATGATGTTTGTATTTTTAATTTTAAAGAAAATTTAAATTTTCTGCCACAAAGAATACTTTTACCTTAATGATTTTCAGGCGTGTGTACTAAATTTAGCATTCATCCCTAAAACCCCTAAAAATGTCTGTAAAACTCACACCAAGATTTAATCTGATGCGTCTCTTCAACCCTTTAGAATATTTAACCCGAGCTGTAAAAGTTATTATCACTCAAACTATTTTGTAACTGTTGAAGTTGGATTACAAAGAAATGTCACGCTTCTTTCTAGATTCTAGATTCTTTTAGTTTGCTTTTAATTTAACTGTACATGGAGGACTAAAAATATGGACTCAGATATCCGATGACGCATTAGATACATGTCCTTGCTACAGCAACTTTAAATTTGAGGACAATTGCAGTAAAACCGTCTATGCTGGAAGGGTTTTTCTGTACTCTTAAAAATGGTATTTCCCAGCTAAACAACATGCAACCTTAGCTGTGCATAAAAGTTTCCAGGATCCAGCAAACAATGAGAGGCCAGTTCGGTTCCCCTCTGAAAAGCTGCTCTCCCTTCTCCACCTGCTTCATCAAGGTTTTAGCTACACTTAGCAAAACGCTTTGCTGTGATTTATTTGGGAAAACACTCGGAAAGTCTTCCGGCAGTGTTAAATGCACAACTGTGCACTGAGGATGCAGAAAAGAACACAAGTTACCCTCTTTTTTTTTTAAAAAACATTTAGCATAATACTACAACAGGAATGTCATTGGCTGTACTCCTTTAGCACGAGAATCAAAGTTTATAGTCCGGAGCTATGCATCAGGGTTATATCACATGAGACGACACAAACGATTCAAGATGACTTTATTGTCGCCGTGTGTTAATATGGTGACAGGATGTACAGAAAAAATAAAGAAAATAGCAAGTAACATGACATTCCTGCACAGCAGACTTAGTATTTACAGTTTTTCTTTTACAATAGCACATGCAAAAGATATAAAAAAAGTTTGTATCAGAGTTTGAGGCCTCTGATATCAGTCCTATAGCGAGTGATATGAGCCATGTTACACAGATAAGTCCGTCCTTCATGAATCACAAGTTATGAGGTAGTTTTTGTGCAGTGATTTTGAGGCTTCTTTTACGGAAATGTGCAGCTTGATGTTCCTGAGCGTAAGAGTGTGCAAAGAGGTAATAACAGTAGTGTGATTGTAACATATTAACATATGATGGATTGTAACATATGATTGTAACATCTGATGGACGGTGGAGATGGTTGGATCTGGTTTGATCGTACATCATGGAATCGGTCAAGATACGTGTTAATCAAAAGAGGAGAAACTGGTGGCCATTTTGGCTCAGTGGTGCTAGGAAATATTTGCATTTTTCAAATAATCATGTTCTGAAAGCAAACTTATGTACTTCTACAGGCCACCAACCAGTAAGGGGCTAAAAAAGTAATTTTATACAGATAACTCTGAACATGTCCTTCCTTTAATCAGGCGGAAATCTCCACCTTTTTACCAGCAATAAACGGCAGACAGGAGGACACCTGCTTATTATAAGCAACCCTCATGTGGAGTCACATCATGGAGATTCTGCTTCGGGACCGGTCACAGAACCAGACTTCTACCTAATTGTTTCTATTAAAACTGCATTTTTTTTTCTGTGCAACCAGTAAGTGACTGCTGGAAATGCGGAGGTAGATGCTCGTATGTCCACACATATTGATCTCTGAGACATGTAAGAACACCCGGCACTCCCGTGTCTTTATGAATTTGATCAGAGAGTTTTAGACAGAGACAGATGGACTGATCCTGCAACAACAGCAGGAATCCTCCCTGGAGGGGCATCAAACTACAGCTCCCGGGGGGACTTCAGAAAGGATCCCCGATCAATACACATTAGCTGCTGCTCCACCGCTGAACAAGGATTAGTAGACATCATGGAACCGCGAGGTACTTTTCAGTCTCGCTCTGTGTGTAAGCATGAATTTATACATTGGATGATAAATCAAGCCTTTCTGTTATCAGACATTATGTAAACCTCCCTGTTTTTTAAGGAACTCCGAACTAAATTATAAACAGTGTAATTACTTACTCTATTTCCTGCAACTATTATAATGTATTATTCATAAAAATATGCATTTTTAATACAAAAGTTCCTACATTAATATGGATATATGTTAATGGTATGTGAGTTTTTCTGCTTATGTCGAAAACTGAAATTCACTTTCCTAATTTCCTAATTGCTAAAATAAACAGCTAAAATATGCTAGCATTGTTATTATAAAAGGTCATACATGAGTCATATTTGTTGTATTCAAATGTTTTGCTCAAATATAAACACACACAGCTTTTACTGGAAGTTGGATAGAAAAAGAGCCGTGATGAAGTGAGTCAGATGTGGAAAAGCCCAAAAAAAAGCTAACTTTTTTTTGCATGGTGGGTCAGAATATGATTTGCCTGAAGGTGCAACTGTAGCTTTGCAACGAAAAGGTCCTAGGTTTGATTCCTGACCTAGCTTCTTTTTGAATGCATGGACAGTTTGCATGTTCTCCCCGTGCATACCTCCCTACATGCTTCCTCCCACAGTCTTAAAACACGCTCCAAATTGCTTTTAGGCACGAGTGCGTGCATGAATGGTTGTCCACCCTGTATGTCTCCGTGTTGCCCAATGATGGAGAAGGTGACATGTCCAGGGTGGACCCCCGCCTCTTCTCCAATGACCGTTGGAGACAGGTACCAGCTCCCTCTCAACCCTGCACAAATAAGAGGCCAAAGAGAACAGACGGATGAATGTTTAATATATAATTTTACTGGGAGGGTGTGAACAGTCTGAGAGTCTACACTGCAAAAATGGAACTAAATATAAGTAAAATGTTCTTAAAATTTGTGTATTTTTCCTTGATTTGAGCAGGTAAATAAGATGATCTGCCAATACAGTAAGATTTTTGCACTTAAAATAGGAACAATTCATCTCCATCATCTTATTTCAAGTGCAGTAGGCTACATCTAATTATCTTATTTTAGGGGTCAACATACTCATTCCATTGGCAGGTAATCTTATTTACCTGCTCAAATCTAGGACAAAAACACTAATTTTAAGAACATTTTACTTATTTATGGCATTTACAGATTTTTCGCAAATCACCTCAGAGCAACACAAACCTGAAACCTCTCCCATTCATTTCCTATGGAGCGGTTTTGAAAAATGACGTCTAAAAATCCAAAACATCACATGTTTTCGCATCGACGCTACTCCTAAACCGTTTTATGTACAGGCATGAGACTTTGATGTACAGGCATGAGACTTTCACACATGAATGTCCCAACCCTTCTGGCACTCACAAAAAAGGAATTTTGTGGATAACTGTTACGGTTTTTCCGCAGGAACAATTTGTTCGGGAGTAGCGAATATGCAAAATCCTTAAAACGCTTTGGAGCTGCATTTTCCCACATCAACCACTTTTTTACATCGTCGCTGTGTCTACACCGATTTTCGTACAAACATAAAAATGAGCTTCATGGTCCTCAAAAGCCTGCTGATACTCATGGTGAAAGAATTATTTTGATATCTCTTATACTTTTTGAGTTACAGCGATTTGTTAGGGACCCTTTTTAGAGGATTTCTGAAATTCCATAAAAATCCCATTTAGATCATAATTTTTTACGCCTTTATTAAACTTTTTCTAGCAAAAAAAACGATAATAAGATGATCTGCCAATACAGTAAGATTTTTGCACTTAAAATAGGAACAATTCATCTCCATCATCTTATTTCAAGTGCAGTACATCTAATTATCTTATTTTAGGGGTCAACATACTCATTCCATTGGCAGGTAATCTTATTTACCTGCTCAAATCTAGGACAAAAACACTAATTTTAAGAACATTTTACTTATTTTTAGATCCGTTTTTGCAGTGTAACAGTCCCTGAAGTGAGCTGCTTGGACAACAGAAGACGCGACGAGACGCGCAGTATGCCGTGCTTACAGAAGCAAATACGCTACACTTCCAAATGTGTGCATCGATTTGGAGGTTGAGGCAACAAATTATGACTGGCTTCATCAATGAGGCGTGCTGTGACGTTCACAGATGATGTTGTGTCAAGATTTTTTATCTTTCAAGATAACAGGGAGCATTGTGTCGGTGTGATTGGCTTGATGCAAATGTAAGTAGTGCTGTTAAATGCTCAACGGACTCAGCTTATGTACCGCTTTCCCCAGTCATACAGACCACTCAACGTGTTTTTACCCTCGAGGCACGTTCGCCCAAGCTGTGCTCGCATACAGGCACAGATTCACACGCCAGTATGCAGATTGGTTGGCGACTTGGGGTTAAGTGCTTTGCCCCGAGGCACGTCAACATGTGGTAGGAGCCACAGCCGTCCCCTTTCTGGTCTGGCTACAGAGGTGCAGCAGAAACCTGCAACAATGGGGTGAGCGCGCAGTTGTCAGAGAGCAGCAGTCACAAATGTGCCTTGCTTGATTTGACCATTGTGTACATTTGATCAAGCTGCTTCCTGCCCCCCATCATTTGGGAGTCTGTCGCACAAAGAGACATAAAGGCTGCATGAAATGCGTCATAAGCATTCAGACTGAGCTCTCTTTGATAAGCATCAGATACAAATCAAACCACATATGCAAGTGGCCGGGGTTTCTTTGGAAAAGGAAAATCAGCTTTGTGCTGTTCAGATTGTTATGGGAAAATCAGAAATGGGTTATATTTGATTGGGGTGGGTTTGGGCTGCTTTTGCCTGCAGTATGAACGTACAGTAGGATGTGTCATGATATCCTGCTCTGACCAAAGAGTGCTGTTGTCAGTGTGATCTGGTGGAAATCTTTGTGGGGCATTCAATATTAGTAAAACAATTCTGAATTCAGATTTCGGACGGTCGGGGCCGAACAAGGTGGAAATCATCCGGTTCTGGTTGCTGGCTGATTGCATCTCTATATGTTTGGCATCAGGACCACTTTAGCTGACATTCTGCAAGAAAACGACACTACAGAGAGAAACCTGGACTGAAATAAAACTACGCTGATAGAAAACTGTGTAAAACTGTGCTTACATATGTCCCTTTGTGTGTCTGCTCTGTCTTCTCACACGCACAGTTGGTCGGTCTCCAGATTTCTCCTCACACTGAGCCTTATTCTGCTGTAGGCATCTTTCTGGTTAAGGGGAGCTCTTCTATTCCACTTTCACCACATGCTTGCTTAGCATCAGAGATTGCTGTAAAGTTAATGACCCAATGCAACTAACCGTCCCCTGTTGCAACACGCTTTCTCCCTGTTACAGGGGAGTCGGTCCTTTCTGGTGCATCATATGCTTGGTCCAAATTAGAGATTGATGTTGAGTTAACAACTCAATGCAACTAACTGTTGCCACATGCTTGCTTAGCATCAGAGATTGCTGTAATGCTAATGACTCAATGTAAATAACCATTTACTGTCGCCACATGCTTTCTTCTTATTAAAGGGGAGCTGCTCCTTTCTGAATACGTCACATACTTGGTCCAAGTTATAGATTGCTGTTGAGTCAAAAGCTCACTGCAGCCAACCATCCACTGTTACCACATGCCTGCTTAGCATCAGAGATTGCTGTAAAGCTAATGATTCAATGTAAATAACCATTTACTGTCGCCATGTGTTTTCTCCCTGTTAAAGGGGGGGGGGGGGGGGGGGGTTGGTCCTTTCTGGTGCATCACATACATGGTCCAAATTAGAGATCGTTGTTGAGTTAACAACTCAATGCCACTAACCGTCCACTGTTGCCACATGCTTTCTTAGTATCAGAGATTGCTGTAACGCTAATGAGTCAATGTAAATAACCATTTACTGTCGCCACATGCTTTTTTCCTGTTAAAGGGGAGTTGGTCCTTTCTGAATACGTCACATACTTGCTCAAAATTAGAGATTGCTGTTGAGTTAACAGCTCACTGCAACTAACCGTGCACTGTTGCCACATGCCTGCTTAGCATTAGGGGTTGCTGTAAAGTGATTGACTTAATGGAACTTACTGTCCACTTTCGCAACATTGTTCTCTTCTTGTTAAAGGGGAGCTCTTCTATTCCACTTTCACCACATGCTTGCTTAGCATCAGAGATTGCTGTAAAGCTAATGACTCAATGTAAATAACCATTTACTGCTACCACATGCTTTCTCCCTGTTAAAGGGGAGTTGGTCCTTTCTGGTGCATCATATGCTTGGTCCAAATTAGAGATTGCTGTTGAGTTAACAACTCGATGCAACTAACTGTCCAATGTTGCCACATGCTTGCTTAGCATCAGAGGTTGATGTAAAGCTAATCACTCAATGTAAATAACCATTTACTGTCGCCATGTGTTTTCTCCCTGTTAAAGGGGAGTTGGTATTTTCTGAATATGTCACATACATGCTCAAAATTAGAGATTGCTGTAGAGTTAACAGCTCACTGCAACTAACCGTCCACTGTTGCCACATGCTTTCTTAGTATCAGAGATTGCTGTAAAGCTAATGACTCAATGTAAATAACAATTTACTGTCGCCAGATGCTTTTTTCCTGTTAAAGGGGAGTTCCTTTCTGAATACGTCACATACTTGCTCAAAATTAGAGATTGCTGTTGAGTTAACAGCTCACTGCAACTAACCGTCCACTGTTGTCACATGCCTGCTTAGCATCAGGGATTGCTGTAAAGTGATTGACTTAATGGAACTCACTGTCCACTTTCGCCACATGCTTTCTTCTTGTTAAAGGGGAGCTCTTCTAATCTACTTTGACCACACGCTTGCTTAGCATCAGAGATTGCTGTAAAGCTAATGACTCAATGTAAATAACCATTTACTGTCGCCATGTGTTTTCTCCCTGTTAAAGGGGAGTTAATCCTTTCTGGTGCATCACATACATGCTCCAAATTAGAGATCGCTGTTGAGTTAACTCAATCCAACTAACTGTCCACTGTCGCCACATGCCTGCTTGGTTTAAGAAACTGCTGTTCAATTAACGACTCAATATAACTGTCACTGACTCTCTTTCGTGACTTTTTACCATTTGCCATTATAAACTAAATTTCAAAATTAGTGTTACAACTAGAATCATATTGAAAATGAATGTTGTGGTATTGATTTAGTTATATATTTTTGTATAAAAACTGTATATTTATGCTGTATATCCACTTTAGATTACATTATCTGAAATAAGCTAAATTGAAACCTTTAATCTGTGTTTTTATTAAAATATGCCTTTTTTTTACTTTTTAATTCATAGTTTTCCTAATTCGTAATTATTCAAATCTTGTTCTTTTAAAGCCAGGATTGTTTTATGAGCCGTCTATATTACTAAACCCCCTCTCTGCTGTTATGGCACATAGCTAAAAATAGTCTGCAATTTTTACCAGTAATTCTGGAGAAATTTCAACTTAGCAGACAAGCCTTCTTGGGCTTTCTGCACCATATACCATATTTCTAAGCCTTGTCCTGCCAAGGTGTACAACTTTTTAACTTCTTGACAAACAGATACTAGGTGTTGCGTGTGAGTGTGTGAACCAACTGGAATATTTCTGCCTCGCAGTCAGCGAGTGTTTCCTGAAAGCCCAGATAATCCTGCAGCTGAACAGGATGCAGACAATACACTTACTCTTACTTCACTCTGTGGTGCTTTCAGAAGTTTGAACATGTGCTTTGCTCCGCCTCAGTACTTTAGGATTGGAGGTTACGCTTGACGTTCTGAACATTTCTGATCAATTAACCACCAGCGACATTAATCTCCGCAACACAAACCCTCTGAAGTAAGACGTTTGCTGCAGATCATTTAGTTGACCGGCCGTTGCTGTCATTGTTATTTATATATGTCCTCCTTTATGTAAAGACTGTAAAACTCATGATTGCACGTCGTAAATTATCCAGCTGCTTTAAAACATTCTGAACCACTGAACTGACTCCCCTGTGATGAATCAGATTAGATCTCTACATCTGTGTCGTTATTTACCTGGAAGGTGCAAAAGCAAATATATAATTTGTTGTTTAGCAACAGTCTGCACAAGGTGTTATGGTGAGACCTGAATAGAAGGCATTACTCTTTTTAGCCGTAGCCTATATAGATGTAAAAGTGCTACATCAGCAGTACTGCAGATGACTTCTCCTACAGTGTCCAATGCTCCTCCTGCCCAGATGAGTGTATCCCATAATAAATCGAACATTGCACCGCTTGGATCTCTTGCTTCGTCGCATACTATTTTTATTTTCTATTTGACCCACAAGTGTGGCACTGGCAAATTGCTGCAGAAAACTAAGACCTAGGACCCCAGACAGTAATATTTAGAAACAATTTTTTTAAAGGCTCAGAGGATGAAGAGTGAAACTTTGTGCTCCTGCTTTTGATCAAAGCTGGTGCTGAGGTGGGGCTGACGATGGGAAGCCGAGCTACAGCTGTCGGAGCCTCTGATGCCGGCAGCGGTTTGTGTGTGTGTGTGTGTGTGTGTGTGTGTGTGTGTGTGTGTGTGTGTGTGTGTGTGTGTGTTTCAGGGACCCTAAGGAGGCCTTCAGGCATTTTATGACACCGTCAAAAACACTTCCACTTTCTGCATCTATCAAATAATAAAATGGCTGTTGAGAGACAGAGGCAGGAGGGAACGTAGCAATCTGGATGGCTCTATTTGAACATTCCTGACCACAGCGACCAACTTGCAAGACCTCACTAATTAGGGGATTATAGGACTAATAGGACACCACACAAGTGTAAAAGTGTGGCATCTTTTTCAGCTTCAAACTGCATTTATGCTGATGCTGCAGGGTCAAAATTGCCAATATACTGGTAAAAATCTTGATTAAATGGAGTTTTTATTAATGTCATTGGCCATAAAAAATACATAAATTATAGAGATAACGCTTTTAGATTGGACTCTGTCTGCTTCCTGACTAATTTTCTCTCTCTGGGTCTTGTACCTGATTGTGACATATTGTTTATTCTGACTATAAAAAGTTCCCGGCCTTAAAAATTGATCGACGGTAGATGAACATCTGAAGTCATGGCTTCAGAGATGTATCATCAGTTTGCAGGAGATATTTCTTTAGGGTTAGGGTTAGGGTTAGGGTAGCATGTAGCAGAGAAACAAAGCTTAATATGACAAAATTAGTTTTGTATTATATTTATTCTGAAAAGAAAAAAAAAATTCCCTAACTACAAATTGTTTTAAAGAGAACTTGAAATGAATAATTGATGCTATTTTGATTCAAAATCTTCACGTTCCTTCAGTCAGTCTTTTAAAGTGGATTTTATGAAAGAAAAAAAAAACGTTTCCCAGGGTTAAATGTGGAGCAAATGTCTGATTTAGTCACAAAAAACTAAAACAGAATAAACTAGAGAGTTCAGAGTTTACATTAAACAGCTTTGCAAAGTCGAGTCGAAGAGTGCAAATAGTCAAAATGGTTTTCTGCCTCCTAGCAAGAGCATTTGAGGGGGAATTTCGCCTTTGTGTGGCGAGTTTGCATGTTTTCCTTTTGACTGCGTGGCTTTTCTTCATGTCCACCGTTTAAGGTGGGACTATATACTTATTGGGTGACATAAGACAGGTACACAGGATTTTAATTTAGGGGTAGCAGAGTAAAGAGGGCTGAACATAAAAGCACACCGCTCTTTTCAGATTTTTGTTTCACAAATGCTTTTAAACCAAGTCATCGTTTCATTTTTCACTTCACACTCACGAGCTACTTTGTGAACGTCTGTCACATAAAATCCCAATTAAACACAAGGGTGATGAGGTTAACCACTTTTTCAAGGAATCCGTAAATAAAGTCATGGATTTATTCAATAAGCAAATATGCAAAGAGTCAACAAGCGCACATTTATAAGCGATACCAAACATGAACAGAAAGACACAGGAAACTAACTTCTGGCGTCTGAAAAAGAAAAAGGAAACCACCATAGTTTAGTGGACGCCAATACAAAATCGCATCCAAATATAAATCAGATGTCAGCTTATCATTAATCAACCTGTCGCTTTAAGGGACCTTTGAAATTCGCATTCTTGTGTAGGAGTTGTTGTCAGTTGGGTTCAGTGGGAGCGCACCGCTGAACGTGGTTTTGTGGACTTTACAAAGCTCTCCGTTTGGTCACAAAGGCACTTAGAGCGGACAATCGGGAAAAACGCAAAGGGAACGCTGTCCTGTCCGGATAGGAATGTGTCCCCTTGGCCTCGGCCACAATACCCAATTCAGTCTGTGCCGCCGGCCCATAAAAAAAAGAAAAAAGAAAAAAAAGAAAGTGCCACTCTGAAATACCAGGTGACGCATTGTTCAAGCGGCTCATTATATCCCTGTCATGTGTCTGTCTGAAGAGCAATAAATCACCTCCACTTATAGTCCCCTCCTGGAGCGCCCCAGTTCATCTGATCATATTTGTAGCTTCTGAACGTGCCCCACTGTTTGACTCTTCTCCGGAGTAATAAAACACATCACCCACCTGGAAATGTCTGTGTGCATTTATATATATATATATATTTTTTTGGCCCCACAGGTTCGGCGTACTACGACAACGTGCGGCCGCTGGCGTATCCCGACTCCGACGCCGTGCTCATCTGCTTCGACATCAGCCGTCCGGAGACCCTGGACAGCGTGGTGAAAAAGGTCAGTGCGTCACGTTCACAACATTTTTAAGGCGCTACGTTACGTTGTTGGTCGGGAAAGTAGAAATGGAGGAGAATTTAGTTGTTCGTTGCTGCAAGGGTCACAATCAGTGGGCATTTTGTTCACCTCTGTTTGTGCTGATTATAGTGGAGGGGAAAATAAATCTGCAGAACATGACTTAGAGAGCTATAATTAGCATTTCCTTTGTACTATTTAGGAAAATATAACAAAAAGTTCCCTCTAAATTCTGACACTAATACCCATTTCCCTTCAGCTCCAACATCTAGCTGCAAAAAAAGCTCCTTTGCACATGAAAAGTAAGGATACCTGCTGTGATAAACTGTTAATTGGCACTTCTGTCTGTTTGTATCTCATCAAAACAGTTGAATGAAAAGTACTCCACCAGCCCCGTTAGGGAAAATGTTCATTTAGGGTCTGAATGTGTTAAAAAATGCAGAGAAACGTATTATCAACTGGTACTTTTGTATAGCAGCCTGATTTCAGAACAAACAAATCACAAACGTGAACCTCAAGCAGAGGTTTTGGTTTGGGGAAGAAGTTGAAATGGGAAATAATGTAGAAATTAACACATTTTGAATTTGCAGATGCTCCATTTTAAGCAAACGGTTATTTAAGCGTGCAACAACACACCGTCCCTAACGAGTGAAGGTTCCTGTAGCTGGGATTGTGTACAAGGAGTCAGACTGCTGTGGTGTTTTAAATTAATAACTATAACTCATTACTGTAAGTAGTGTAAATGTCATGAAGCAGCCCTGAGATACAACACACTAGTTCAGGGGTGTCCAGGTCCAGTCCTACCATCCTGCATCTTTTGGATGCATCTCTGCTCCACACACCTGAATCAAATGGCTGAACTCCCCCCATCAGCATTCAGTCATCCAGCTCTGCAGAGGCCTGGTAACGAGCTATTAATTTAATTCAGCTATGCTACAGAAGGAAAAAAGTTGCAGGACGGAAGCTCCTAAGGACTGGGCTTGAGCTGCCCTTCACTCCCCTAATAAATCATTGAAAATGACATTTGGTCCAAACCAGGGGTCTGCAACCTTTACAACAAAGGAGCCATTTCTGCCCTCAGTCCAGTCAAATAAAATTTGTTTAGAACCACAAATGTTCCCTGACCTTTAAAAAAAAGAAAGAAAGAAAACAAATAATTTTTAATAAATATCTTCTTGTGGTTTTTTTAAAGAACCAACCATTTTGTTTCTATTGTTAGTTTTCATAAAATGAAAAAAAAAAAACATTTTTTTTTCCTTAAAAACAAAAGGATGGCTACACTTTCCTGGGATGTTTTTATTTGTGGAAATTGATGTAAAGAAAACAACAACAACAACACAGTTTCCAACTAAGTAATATTAACCACCTAAAGCTTATCTTATCTTACCTGAGTTTTTTACCACGTGTGGTGATCATTATCTTCAAGTTTTTGTTTTTTTAGCTATTTAACTTCTGGGGTTTATATGGAGTCTGACAACTTCAAAATTTGGACACTCCTCTTCTTGAATGAAGTAAACCCAATTTAAGATTAAGACTTAATTAGAATAAGAATAAGACTTAATTATTCTTAATTAAGACCTAATTATTCTTAATTCTTAATTAAATAAGATTAAGACTTAATTAAGACTTAAAACTCACTATACTATTATTCTTACTTTGTAATGCAGATTTTAACTTGTCTTTGAAGTGCTCAGTGATAAAGAACATATATCTAATAAAAGGTTTAATGTCTGAGTAGTAGAGCAGCTGACCTTGAGCTAATATGGCTGAATATCAAGTATTATGCAGGACAAATTAAGGGCTGAGTGGTGAGGTACACTTTTTTTAGGAGTAAAATCCCTGAGACACACGGGTATTAAAAAGAGGCGACAGTGGCGCAGGAGTTAGGGAGTTTGTCCTCCTTTGTGGTCATCAGATTAGTTACAGCGTTATACTAGTAAAAGCCATTTACTATTTAAAAAGACAATAAATCAACGACGGAGAGATTCTTCCAAAAGCAAACAGGGCGTAGTACCTGGATGCTCAAGGTTACAATCCCTCACCGCGGCCATTTTACACCCACACTGAGGGATTTATGGTTAATGAAACATGAAAGTCTCAACACTTTACGCTAATATGTTCTAACACTGAAATTCAAAATCTGCCAAATTATTAGATGTTATGCAAAGCCTCTCATGTTTCTTGTTAGCTTGCGGCTAAGAAACAGCAACTCTACTGTTAGCATGCTAAAGTGTTCGTTCCAATTCAAAACAACCACATAACCACAAAGTTGGCATCAGGCTTACTCAGAATGGGAAATATGTATGAAGGCTTGGATCGTCCAATTAGACAGGGATTTTTTTTTTTGTATTTTGACTTAAAGTCATATTTAGGCCAATTAATCATTCACAGTACTGTTAAACGAAAGAATGCACTGATAACTGATAATGCTATTAATAAGTTAGTAGTAGTAATTTGATACCACTCTTCAATATTAATTTTCCGCACTATGTTTCTTTTTGTGACATCTAAAAATGTACAAGAATATATATGCATTTTTAGAAATATCAAGTTAATACACTCTTACAAACGGTAAAAGCATTAAATCAGAATTGAAAAACATTAAAATGCATTGTAAGTACCGAATTCGAAACGGTGGTGTTTCCCCTACCGCCAACTGTTTTTAGAAGTTTTCTGCAGTACAACCGAACGAGTTAACATTTGACCTGGACACTTGTTGGAATAAAAACCGAACGTGATTGACGTGTTTTCAGCCCGCAGACATTCCTGCCATCATTCATCGGTGAAATTGTCAAACCAAAACAAAACAGTTATTTTTTTTTCCACGGTGGGCACATTCCCACATCCACAGGGGGTCCGCTTTGGCGCTATCCGTGACCCTGCTGTATGACCTCAGCAAACGGTGGTGAATAAACATATTTAAAATGCATGCACAGAATGCCACAGTGACATGTTGAGTGGTCACTTTTATTCAGCAGATAAAGAAAGAAAAGCAAAAGTAATTTATCCTTTTGTAGCCACCTACGTTTCTAATTTTAGCATTGGGTGTGCGGCGATATCTCGCGTCTCTTCTGCTAGGTTAGCTCTGGACTTACTTTCCTTCTGCCTTTATCCTCAAATATGTTGTGTTGGACCAACTCTGATAGCTTTCACACTAATCGATGTTTGCACACTGCAATTTTCCTTTTAGACCTCCCCACTGCTCAGCTACAAAAATACACTTTGACTGCTTATCACTTCCTTTTGTGTGCCTTGTTCTCCTCCATTCTCCATCTATTCATCAGGCTCTGTCTCCCAGATCGGGGCGTCCGTACATGTCTCATTCAACCTAAAACCTTGTTGGTTTACAGCTTTATCTAATTTTTTTTTTTCGTATTTTGCTTTGTTGTTAATAAGGAATTAAACACTATGTGTTGTTTGAAATAAGCAGTTATCGGTGTCTGAAAAACATTATAAATGTCCAAAGAATTGAGAAATAAATGACAGGTGCAATTATTCCCCTGTTTGAAAGGCAATAAAGGTCAATTTGCAAGCAGTTTTAAGAACATTTTAGGGTATTTAGGGATTTTTTTTTCTCTGGTAACACATCTGGTAACATTTATGAAGAATTAATATACATAAAATTAATCATGAAAGTCAGCCGTTGCTATGATATCAACTATGTGATCCTTTATGGTTTGTATTCCAACAGGTGTCTAAGTCAAAGGTTAATAACCTTTGCAATCTTTTTATCATCGCTTCTATTCAGTTCAATTCCCCTGTAGTTGCAAAACTGATTTGCAAAAAAGTTGATTTATCAAATGTATTTTTTATTTAAATTTTGAGGGTTTATAATAAAAAAACACATCACACTTTGACAAAATAAAAGTTTGGGGGCCGTTCTATACATTTTTAGAAAAGATAGCCCACTTTTATAAAACAAAGCAGACATTCTTCCACCTAATGACTTTAAGGGACTGAACAAGGAAACATTATCCTGTATACCATCATTTTCACTCTGTTTTATATGCAGATGCTCAGTTAGAAGAGGTGCAAAGACTATCCTTTTTATGAAGGATGGTGAATTATTACAGCATCATATTTGGTCAAAGACATTAGGAGCTACTTTGGAGGAGCTCTAGATCCAAATCTGGCATATAAACCTTTAAACAGTCAAGTCAAGCTGCCTAATGCTAAATGACGGCAGGAAATAAACTTCCAAATTAGTCAGAAAGGATCTCATCTTTGCATGTGAGAAAAAAACATCTCTGCAGGATTGCCACATGCTTTCCTCTATTTCTGCGAAAACTGCCTAAAATCTTTTTGCACACACTTTAATTACTAAGTGCAGAGTAAAGACAGCAATGACCCAAGCCTCCACAATTACAATTTTTGGGGCCCTCCATTATTACCCATAATTGCCATTAATGGCCATTACACTCCTACCATAAATGTCATTTTCTTAGTCTTCTTATGCCTTGTGTAGACCTCTTGAAGAGATGGATTTGCACCACCTAACAGTAAAGATTTGGTCACAGGTCATAATGAAGGTGGAGGTAAATTAGGAAGCGGAGGCAACAGGAACACATTAACTTATACATTTAACTACAAAAATAAAAAGGAAACAAAATATCAGGAAAACTTAAAGTGTTAAAAAAAGGTCTGGCATGGAACGACTACAAGTCTTAGACTTAGACAACTTTATTTGTCATTTTGTATGCACAGAGTGCGTACAGAACGAAATTTCGTTGCATACAGCTTGTAAATTGCAGAAAAAGTTAAATTACAGTTTAGATGAAGCAGAGATTTAAAAGTAAACAATAGATTTAAAATACAGTATAAAAACAATTGAAATGTAAACAATGCAGGAGAAAGTCACAGTATACAAACCATTGTATGTACAGAATTGGACTGTGCATGGGCATTTGTGCAAGAATGCATTTAAAGACTAAGAGTTCGGTAGCATTTGTAATGCTAGATGGAGATGCAATGATGCAAAATGTGCAAATATGCAAATGTTGTGCAGAGTTTATGGGTTGTAGTTCAGCAGTTCAACAGCAGTCTCAATCAAAAATCCAATAAAATCATGCAAACTGTTTTAAAAGCGCTAACTCTTGCATCTACATGCGCATATCATGCCCACAGTACGTCTTTTAGGGAAAACATATATTTTAATAACATTGTTTTAAGACTGACTATGTGTGAAAATAGGCTCTTTTGTAGATTAACTGGGCAGTTGGTAGCACTGTTGCTTTACAGCAAGAAGGTCATCAATGCCTGTCGTGACAATGTACTGCAATTTAAATCTTCCTCCAGTCTTTTTTTTTTTTGTAGTATTTGTTACAGCTTGACGTGCTAAAAACGCCTTTTTTGTAGATAGTAGCAAGTTTAGGCGAGTAGCTGTTTTCATGTTGCCGTTTCCTTGCTTATAAACAAAGATCACGCTTCTTTGTGTAACTAGTGTCCTGAAGAAGTCCAAAAACTTGACTGTTAGTTAATTGATCTCTCTAAATTGCCCTTAGGTGTGATCGTGTGCATGGTTGCTTGTCCCGTGTGTCTCTGTGTTGCTCTGTGATGGACTGGCAACCTGTCCAGGTGTAACCCGACCTCTCGCCCAATGACCACAGGAGATAAGCAGCAGCCCTATAGATATTGGTTGGGTGGATTGATTTATATTGTAAATTAGAGCGCAAAAGTTTTTTTTTAAGAAGTCATACTTTTCTTGCAACGAAATATATAGTTTGTGTCAGTTTTACGTTAGGAAATCCTGGAAAAGCCAACCAAACAATTGCTATCTATTAATATGACAAGTCTTATTGTGTCTCTGATCTCTTTAACTGATGGCTGAACCCATGAAATTCACTCCACTGTAACTTCCTTTTAGCAACACCTTTGCAGAACTGGTTATCTCTCGTGTTTATTTTGCACCATCCTGGGTCACATTTGTCTTTTTAGAACAAACTTCCAGTTGAGAAGGAGAAAAAAAAAAACAACTAACAAAAGCAAAACAAAGCTTGATTTTGTCCCTTTCATGAACCAGACTCTCTGCTCCAGCGGCTCGCATTCTGATGCTCCTTTATGCATCGCTTCTTAACAGTAACGCAGACAATGAGCTGCTCTTCCCATGGGCCCCGTGTGACTCTCGTGAGCGAACTGCGTTGCACCAGTTGCACGCACAGTTGCGCAGAGAAAGGCCGCTGAAAAGGCAACGGCTCGCTCTGCTCAGCAGCAGCAGCAGCAGCAGTAGTCAGGCATGCAGGAGAAAAGAAGATGTCTTTGTCAGGCAGAACAAATGGAGCTGCAGTGATCAGAACGCTGCCTCTGCCTCGGTATGGGGAGGTCCTGAAAGGACTCTCAGAGAGATAGATGGAGGAAAATAATTTAATGGCTTGAGTCATGTCTGTGTCTCCGTCTTTGTTTTGGAATCTTGTGACCATGAGCGTTATTTCAAAACAAAAACAGCTGCAGTAGATCTACAGCCGGTGTTGGCTATAGTCAGCTCCCCTGGTCAAGGGGACGGTTTTTATTATAGCAGCATAATCTCTAATAATAATCTTTGGAATAATGCAACCTTTGATTTGACAACATTTATTTAATGGGGGGGAAAAAAATCCCTGCATGCTTTGAGAAATAATTGACTACAGCTTTAATAGTGCCAGAATTATTGGCAGCCCAAACTATTTTTTATCAAATGAATAAAACTCAACCATTTTTTTTATCTATCCACTGCTTTTTAAATTTGATCAGAGTTGAATAAATTTTTCATCGAGGTATAAATGTGATGTGACACATAGACGTTTTCTTTTAGCTACTCTCCAAAATGGGAAAGACAAGACAACATGGCGTTCAAGTATGGCAGATGAGTGTTGAACTTTAAAAGCAAGGAGACGGCTACATGAAAACGGCTACTTGTTATCTACCGGATGGCGTTTTTAACACGTCAAACTGTAACAAATGCAAAAAATAAAAAATAAAAATACAGGAAAATTTAAATTGCGGTATATTGCCATGACAGGCATTGAGGAGGATAATTAGGGATAAATAAAAATGTCCTCCAGTGCTCACTGTTGGCAGTAAAAGGCGACATCTTGTTGTCACCAAGTTTTCGTAGCTTATTTTTGCACACATCTTTATCAGGGTTGTCACAATTAGTGAAAGGCGCTGTAGATGAATTTAGTAACCGTTCAGCCTCTGTGCTGCTTTATTTAGGCCAGTTTTTACATTTCCTGGTGTGGATAGCTCAATAAAAGTTAACTGCAAACAGAAAGTATTCACACCCCTTCTCCTTTTCCACATTTTGATGTAGGGGTGGGTATTTATCGTATCGTTCATTGCTTTCGTCAAAAAGAATTGTATCATAATTGTGACGTCGATGCATTCCAATTAATCATGCTTGAAACCTCAATAAACTGTTAATATTGACTATTTTCTCCACTTTTTGCTCCATCACAGCATCTACAAATATGAATAAATTCATAAATATGATTAAATAAAGTTACTGTGTGCAGTTTAGTGACAAAGATCAGGCCTCTTTGTGTAACTAGTGACCTGAAGGAGCCTACCTCAAATGGGTCGTGATTTCTTTGCCATGCAGTCACAGCCATACAGTTACCTAAAAAAGAAAACAAACAAATAATAAAAACTGCTGTTGTTATTATAATACTACCATAAAACAAAAGTTTATTTTTTATATATTTTACTTTTTTTAATTTCCTTTTTTTCAGATTGAGTTTTACGAATTGGATTCTTTTCAAATTGCGTTTTATTGATCACATTCTTTTCACTTCTCGCTCTTAATGCGCACATTGACCAATAAAAATATTGTCGCTAACGTCCCGGCAATAGAAATACGTCTTCGCTCCTCACTCCAGAGGAAAGCCTGCCCCCAGATTTTTTTTTATTTAAATTTGATTTTTTTTTTTTATAAAAAAGAAGTATATTCTTTTTTGAAAAAATATAATAAAATCTGAAAAAACAGCAAAGTCACTCTCAAAGCCTTTTTTCATTAAAAAGTTTTTCAAAGTAAAATTTCTGGGTTGCATTTTTTTTTTGTAGTTTACAAAACATCATTTTCTTAAATTTCCATTCATAAAATGTCTTTTTTTTTTTTTTGATGGAACAAAATTCACTCCATAATTTAGTTGCATTTTCCTTGTGAAAAATGACATATTTGCATTCTATGCGGCTGCAGTAAAACATCTGAGGTCAACGCGTGAACTCGCACTGGGTTTTCCTGGGGATCAGAGATGCGTGTGCGAGGTTTGCTAAGGTTGGGGGGAGCTGACTGGAAAGGCCAATTATCAGCATCAGTGATCGGCAGCAATCATATCGAGACAATTTGTTGATGCATGTGTTTCACAAAGGTTCGGAGTCACTTCCTCTGCTGCAGTTTACTAAAACCTGCTGATCATCTGTAACCTAGCTGCCTCCCGTGATGTCATCAGCAGTAGAAAGGTCTTTTAAGCTCTGAAAACAATTATCTCCCTTTTTGTGCAATCCTGTGGTGGAAACCCATAATTTATTAGCCAACAGCATTTCATGGTTATTATACAGTTGCTAATGAAATAAACTACGTATCTGGCTGGTGTCTTTAAAAAGAGATTAAGGAAACTGGGAATATAATTGTTTAGAAGAAAGTGGAGGAAGAATTAGCTTTTAGAGCCCAGTACACTTATTTATGTCCATCTATCTGACCCACAGTGGCAAGGCGAGAGACAGGAGTTCTGCCCCAATGCCAAAGTGGTCCTGGTTGGCTGCAAGCTGGACATGAGGACGGACGTCAGCGTCATGAGGGAGCTTTCCAAACACAGACTGATTCCTGTTACCCACGAGCAGGTGAGAGCGACATTTGTTTATTTGTTAGAAACGGAAAAGTGTCTCAGCTTATTCCGCTTTCTGGATTACATATAGTATTAAATCCATAAACATTTGCCGGTATCAAACACAGACTTACCAGCAAACTCGAGGCAAAGTAACTAATGGGATTGATTACTTTCCTTCCCTTTTGTGCACGCAAACACAACTTGTGAAAATGGATTTGGAGGATGACATTTGCTCCACATCGTAACTTTAGCGAATACAGACACGCGGCGAGCACAAAAGGAGCTGCGGCTACACAAAGACGGAGACAAACAGCAGTTGTGTGATAAAGCTATTGTTATGTTTGTGTCTCGCAGCAATGAACAGCGGCACGGATACATTTTAATTGCCTATTTCCATGTAAATGTGAAATCATACTTCTTGGCAGCCTTTTGTCAACAAATTTTTTTTTTTTCCCCCCCACGCTAAACAAAAGTAAAGAACCTTTACAGAGTTTCAGTTTGGTGCGTCGGGCATCTCAGATTTATCCTGTGGGATCAACATTTAATGTTACACCAAAACACACCACTAAAAAGTGTTATAGCAGCCATAATTTAAGTCAATATTATCCACAGTAATTACAAATTCCTCTGAGTTGAGATGCACAAGACAGAGTGAGCTTTGGATAAAATGAGAGTTTAAGGAAAAAGTCCAGCATTGGTCTAATTTATTTTTTAAATTCAGATAATATAAACTTATAAACAGAACAAACCAAAAATAAAGCACTGATAAAATAAATTCTAAGTCATGTGGTGGAGAAGGCTGCACAATATTTCGCTAATACGTATATTATCATCGCAATATTGGCGTATGCAATATTTATATTGCAAATGTCTGTTTGGAGTGCAAATAAATGTTGCCTAATATATTCCAACTATTAAGAACTTAAATGTTTCACACTAACTTAGTATTTAGCCATTTGGACAGACATTAATGATGTTGCCCAAAATGTCACAGAGTAATTAATGGACTCTGTAATGGACACAGCAAACACGTGGTTTCCCCTGTGACCATTTTACGTTGATGTTTTTCTATTTAGAGTCAGTTTTATCTGCCAGGTTTGTGGGTACAAACATTGATTATGACTTTTGGATTCAAACACTCTCATTGTGAAAACACCGACAGACAAGCAGTAAAATACAATCTACAGCAAACAAATTATTCCTGTATGCTTTGTGCCTTATGTTTATGCAAATGTCATCTGCAAAGGGGGGGGGGGGGAGCAGATGCAAATTAGTGTTGGATTGAAATCTGCAAATACTGTGTTTGTTAATTAATATGCACTGTCCCTGTTTTAAATAAATAAATAGGGGGGGGGGATGAAAGAAGAATGTGCTATGTTTACACAAGTACACAATAAAATATTTGTAATCTAAAGCTAAATTATCTGTGCTGGAAAATGAATGCTCTGAACATATCATCCCCAGTGTGAAGCATGGTGATGGCAGCATAGTGATGTGGGAATGCAACTGTGAGCTTCACCTTGCAGCAGTGGGACAGTTCAGATCAAAGCATATTCATGCGTTACAATGGTCCAGTCAAAGTAGAGACATAAACGATGCTCTGAAACTGTAGCATAACTTGAAAAGTTACTGTTAACAAATTTTCTCTATTTAATTTGACTGAGCTTGGGGTATTTTTTGCAAAGAATGGGGATATATTCTTGCTTTTACATGTGAAAATCACAGAGAAAACCCCTCCAAAAAAAAAAAAAAAAAAAAAAAAAAGACCTGCAGCCGGAACTGAAGCAAAAGCTTGTTCTGCAAAGCGTTGACTCGGTGGGGCTGAATACAAATACATGCCGCACTTTTCAGATTTGTCTACTTTTCATTTGAAAACCACGCATCCCTTTCCTTCTACTTGACAGTTATGTGCTACTCCAGGTTCGGCCCATCAACACATAACCCAATGAAACACGTTGAAGATTGTATTTGTAGTGTGACACTTTGTGGGGGGGAAAAAAAGTTTATTAATAATAAAAACGATGGTGTTGTGCACCACCAGGAATAAACTGAGCCTTTATGTTTGCATTTTACACTTTGCAAGGACAGTCCTTAAATATTTTATCGCTGTAGGGAGGAATTTTTTTCTCTCTTTGCCCCAACAAGCTATCAGGCTTTTATTACTGCAAGTGTGATTTGTTTTTCTTTCTGTGCGACCAAGTGTAATGGCCTTATATCCACCACACCAATGAATGGATGATCTAATATGAAATAAATCGACACAACGATCCCTTTTAGAGAGCAGGGTTAAAAGACTGCAGTGCTGCTTTTCCCCTTTGTGACTTTGAGGACTTTTCTAAACCAACCAAAGCGTATTAAAGGGGGACTATAATGCGTCTGTGTATGCCATCAATGTTTAGCTTCAGGGTTCTGCGCAGTCTGGGAAATCAGGACATTTGATTTTAGGACCTTTTTGGGGGGAAATGGTTATTTTCACTTTGCAGATTCCCTAGAAACTGTTTTCCTAGGGTTGTGTCCTTCCTTCTCTGTGTTTTTCATACTTCCTACCTTACTTCCATGCTCCCTTCCTTGTTTGCTGACTTATTTCCCTCTGAGTATCTTTCCTTATAATCTAACTTCATCGTTCTTTCATTGTGTCCTTTCCTAAGTCCTTTCCTAAGTCCTTCCAGCCTACCCCTTATATGACCTTTCTTCTTTTCTTCATGCCTTTGCTTCTTTCCTTGTGTCCTTCCTTATATCTTTCATACAAGGAATTGTCTTCTTCCTTTACTTCCTTGTGTCAGGTTTCATTCCTTTAATGTGTACATCTTTCCTTTATGTAATTTCTTCCTAGCTTGCTTCTTTCTTTTTTTGGCCTTTGTGCCTTCATTTTTTTTCATTGTTGAATCCTTGCTTCGTCCCTCGTGTCAAAAATTGGAGTCCCTTCATTTCTTTCTTGTTTCCTCCTTCCTCACTTTCCTGTGTTCTAGCTACCTTAGTTGTGTGCTTCTTTTTTCTACCTTTTGTCATCCTTTCCTTCCTTCCATATTTTCCATCCCTTCTCATATCCTTTTGTACTTGTGCACTTTCATTCTTCCTTGTAACTTTCTATCCTTCTTTCCTTGAGCCCTTCCTTCCAACCTTGTGTTTTTCTTTCTTTCTTTCTATCCTTCCTACCGTCCAACCTTGTGTCCTTCTTAGTATCCTTCCTTCCAACCTTGTGTCTTTCTGTCTATTCTTCCTTCCGTCCAACCTTGTGTCCTTCTTAGTATCCTTCCTTCCTTCCAGCCTTGTGTCCTTCTTTCTATCCTTCCTTCCATCCAACCTTGTGTCCTTCTAAGTATCCTTCCTTCCGTCCAACCTTGTGTCCTTCTTTGTATCCTTCTGTCCAACCTTGTGTCCTTCTTTGTATCCTTCCGTCCAACCTTGTGTCCTTCTTTCTATCCTTCCTTCCATCCAACCTTGTGTCCTTCTTAGTATCCTTCCTTCCAACCTTGTGTCCTTCTTTCTATGCTTCCTTCTGTCCAACCTTGTGTCCTTCTTAGTATCCTTCCTTCCAACCTTGTGTCATACTTTCTATCCTTCCTTCCTTCCAGCCTTGTGTCATTCTTTCTATCCTTCCTTCCGTCCAACATTGTGTCCTTCTTAGTATCCTTCCTTCCAACCTTGTGTCCCTCTTTCTATCCTTCCTTCCGTCCAACCTTGTGTCCTTATTAGTATCCTGCCTTCCAACCTTGTGTCCTTCTTTCTATGCTTCCTTCCGTCGAACCTTGTGTCCTTCTTAGTATCCTTCCTTCCAACCTTGTGCCCTTCCTTCTATCCTTCCTTCCGTCCAACCTTGTGTCCTTCATAGTATCCTTCCTTCCAACCTTGTGTCCTTCTTAGTATCCTTCCTTCCAACCATGTGTCCTTCTTAGTATCCTTCCTTCCAACCTTGTGTCATACTTTCTATCCTTCCTTCCTTCCAACCTTGTGTCATTCTTTCTATCCTTCCTTCCGTCCAACCTTGTGTCCTTCTTAGTATCCTTCCTTCCAACCTTGTGTCCTTCTTTCTATCCTTCCTTCCGTCCAACCTTGTGTCCTTATTAGTATCCTGCCTTCCAACCTTGTGTCCTTTCTATGCTTCCTTCCGTCCAACCTTGTGTCCTTCTTAGTATCCTTCCTTCCAACCTTGTGCCCTTCCTTCTATCCTTCCTTCCGTCCAACCTTGTGTCCTTCATAGTATCCTTCCTTCCAACCTTGTGTCCTTCTTAGTATCCTTCCTTCCAACCTTGTGTCCTTCTTAGTATCCTTCCTTCCAACCTTGTGTCATACTTTCTATCCTTCCTTCCTTCCAACCTTGTGTCATTCTTTCAATCCTTCCTTCCGTCCAACCTTGTGTCCTTCTTAGTATCCTTCCTTCCAACCTTGTGTCCTTCTTTCTATCCTTCCTTCCGTCCAACCTTGTGTCATTCTTTCTATCCTTCCTTCCGTCCAACCTTGTGTCATACTTTCTATCCTTCCTTCCTTCCAACCTTGTGTCATTCTTTCTATCCTTCCTTCCTTCCAACCTTGTGTCCTTCTTAGTTTCCTTCCTTCCAACCTTGTGTCCTTCTTTCTATCCTTCCTTCCGTCCAACCTTGTGTCCTTCTTAGTATCCTTCCTTCCAACCTTGTGTCCTTCTTAGTATCCTTCCTTCCAACCTTGTGTCCTTCTTTCTATCCTTCCTTCCGTCCAACCTTGTGTCATACTTTCTATCCTTCCTTCCTTCCAACCTTGTGTCCTTCTTAGTATCCTTTCTTCCAACCTTGTGTCCTTCTTTCTATCCTTCCTTCCGTCCAACCTTGTGTCCTTCTTAGTATCCTTCCTTCCGTCCAACCTTGTGTCCTTCTTAGTATCCTTCCTTCCAACCTTGTGTCCTTCTTAGTATCCCTACTTCCAACCTTGTGTCCTTCTTTCTATCCTTCCTTCCGTCGAACCTTGTGTCCTTCTTAGTTTCCTTCCTTCCAACCTTGTGTCCTTCTTTCTATCCTTTCTTCCGTCGAACCTTGTGTCCTTCTTAGTTTCCTTCCTTCCAACCTTGTGTCCTTCTTTCTATCCTTCCTTCCGTCCAACCTTGTGTCCTTCTTAGTATCCTTCCTTCCAACCTTGTGTCCTTCTTTCTATCCTTTCTTCCGTCGAACCTTGTGTCCTTCTTAGTTTCCTTCCTTCCAACCTTGTGTCCTTCTTTCTATCCTTCTTTCTGTTCAACCTTGTGTCCTTCTTAGTATCCTTCCTTCCAACCTTGTGTCCTTCTTTCTATCCTTCCTTCCGTCGAACCTTGTGTCCTTCTTAGTATCCTTCCTTCCAACCTTGTGTCTTTCTTTCTATCCTTCCGTCCAACCTTGTGTCCTTCTTTCCTTTCTATCCTACCATTATTTGTACTTTCTATATTGTGTCCTTCCTTCCTTTATTCTGTTCTACTTACCTTACTTATGTCCTCCTTCCTTCCTTCCTTCCTTCCTTCCTTCCTTCCTTCCTTCCTTCCTTCCTTCCTTCCTTGTGGTATTTCAAGTTTCTAGTTTTTCCATGTTTCTATGTTTAAAGCTTCATCACTGTAGAAATATCTTCCAAAGATCCAACGCTGTCTTTTTGGGGCAACATAAAAAACGATGCATTTGTTTTTGTAACGGACTCACGTTCTGTGTGTGCAGGGCACCGGTTTGGCGAGGCAGATCGGCGCCGTGGCCTACACCGAATGCACCTCGAAGTTCTCCGAGAACAGCGTCCGCGACGTGTTCCACGTCACCACGCTGGCCTCCGTGTCCAACATCCATCGGCCTCAGCTCAAACGCGCCGCCACACGTCGCCCCCACAAGCGGATCTCGCAGCAGCCGCCTCGGACTGAGATTAACGAGCACCCGCCTGCCATCAGGAAGGACCGAGCCAAAAGCTGCGTGCTCATGTAGCACCAGAACCCGCCTGTGACCCGATCTGCGTCTGCAGACGGACACGAGCTCCACTGCACATGAACTTTTATAATTTATCAGTGAATTCTTGTCAGATTTTTTGCACAGCAGCAAGAGAAATATGGCGAAAAATTTTGAATGCAGTCCCGTGGAGTTCTTAGAAGGATTTTTTTTATTTTTTTGTCAATTTTTTGCAAAGCGCTGCTTGGTTTTTTTTCTTTGTGGCTGTGCTATCAACCCGTGGAGGCCGACGTAGCGGCGGAAACTATTTTACTTTAAAAGCTTTTACATGAAAAATAAGGACAGAAACAGGCTAGTTTGGAAATAAAAATCACAAAAAAGTGAGCAGGGGGGGAATAAAAGAATAGTTTCATATTTGAAATCCTGCTTTTGTCTTCATATGAAAGCACAATATGATGCAAGAATCTGTACATATTAAAGAATGACGTCTTCTGTTTAACCTCGTCTTTTAAACTGAAAAACTGGGCAGAAATAAAACTAAAGCCTCGTGAGCTGATATGACATTCATTTCCTTAAACCACAAGTGCTTTAATATGGAAAATTGCTCATTATGTAACCTGAAGTGTTGTGTACTTTTTTTTTTCTCCAATTACCAAGGCTAGTGGGTCTAGAAAGGATTTAAGAGGATGCATATTATGTTGTACCTGCAGCTATGAAATAAAAAAACAAAAACCTTGGTCTGCCTAGTGGGGAAAAATATTTTCTCTTATTCATTCAATAATATTAAGGTAGATTTAAGTTAATGCTTTAATTTAAATTAGAATACAAATGTTTTTCACATTGAATATGTATAAAGAAATGGTTGTCCAAATGGTTAAAAAAAATGTAATTACTTTGCCCTGATTTAAAGGGAAATAAAAGGTAGAACAGAATTAAAAGAATCCCTCTAATGTGAAAATATAAAATAAATGCAAACCTTCTTCCACAAATCAATATATGAAATGTGTACAAGTACATTTCTACCATGGCCCCCTTTATTCTAATAGCCAAGGATAAATTCTACTAATTAATTCACAAAAATAAGACTTTGACCATTAACATCCATAATTAAGGATGGAATAAAATGAATCATTATCTCATAGGTGAAATTCAACAAATCTTTCATATCCATCCATGAGTACGATCCATGAGTATGCTACTGTATTCAAATCAACAGAGGAACGGGAATAACCGATAAAGTGCAGAAATATATTTACTACTGAAAAAAAAAAGAGCAAAACTGTTTCTATTGTTAGTTATAATACCCCTTAAATGTCCTGCTGGTTTTATTTTGTTCAGCATGTCTATGTATTATTTGGAACAAGCAGCTGTGTGACAAAATTAGCACACCCCAATAAATGTTCAGCTCTTTCAAGCAAATGTACGGATATCTACGTCACGCTGAATCTTTATTTTCTTGATCTTAAGGAATAAACACAGATTTTTTTTTACCTTGTTTGATGCATCAAACAAAAAAATATAGATAAAAGTGTGTAAAGTTAGATGCTTTCTGTAGCTATTTAGCAGTCTCTGATTTCTATGGTGAAAGTCCCCCCCCCCATATCTCCATGCTTCACAGTTGCTGTATTTTATTCATGGCCAACATGTCCTCCGTTCTGGTTTCCCAACAATTCAACTTTAGATTCATCTGTCAAAAGAACATTATCTCAGAAGTCCTGGTTTCCTCCTTTCAATAATGATTAATTAATAACAATCATCTTTATTGTCATAGTGCCGTACATTCCAATAAAATCCATCCTCTCTATTTAACCTTGGGGACAGAGGGTTGTCACTGTGCAGCAACCAGAAAGTGCTCTTGGGCTAACGGTCTTGCTTAGGGACTCAGAGTGGCAGTCTATGGGATTCAAACCCAGAAATTAAAAAGCTGATTTCACAATATTTGAGACATCCTTAAATCCCCTCACCAGACTCACAAGCTGCTACAGTCGTCTTACTGAAGATCTGAGACGGCATGTTTGATCCCACCATGATGTCCACCCCCAATTTCAACGGAAGCACAACAAAGCAAATTATAATTTTTTTGATTAAACCGAGAAAACCTTTTTAAAAATACAGATCTGAGCCTTATGTGATATGGCTGTATGCGATCTTTGCCACTTTCCTTAGGAATAATTGTGTTTGTGTCCATATTTGAAGCTGGATCACGTTTTATAGAAGGAGGGTTTCATTAAATCTATCCATAAACAATAACTATATCACACAGTGCTGTGGCCATTTCTTTCACACAACTTCAGCCTATGTACCAGAATCCAAACGTAATCCTCTGATATTAGAAATGAACGCAGCCGCTCTGGTCTGTATTCATGAGCGTCGCGGTCTGACCTTTAAATGTGACTTTTGTTCCAGTTTGTTTCCCACCGCCGTGGCTGAGACCCCACAGCAAACTCGCTGCCTTTGTGAGCAGTGGCAAAGTGACATTTCACAGCATCGCTGCCACGTTCCCATGCAGGGAGCGTGAGGTCATTCCACATGCCGGAGGAGAAACTGGGGCAAAAACCCCCGCCAGGAAGGAGAGGGTGTCCACAAACGCACAGAGACCAGAATAAAGACCAGCTTACATTCTTACCAAGTAATGCTATTTACAACAGAAACATCAGGGAGATACATAATTGTATCTGCGTTTCAAGCATCCATCCCTTTTCGGGGAAAAGTCGCATTACGTTAGAGGAAAAACTCGCAGCCTAAAAATGACCCGAGCCTCAGGCAGCGAGTCCACTCAGCCTGTTGTTTGTTGCTGCCAAAGATAATGCAGGAGATACTAAAGATGTCGCACATTTAGCCAACAGTCATCCCTCTTCCATGAGCTGCATTACCTGGTCTCAAAGACTCAAATTCAACCACCGCCGCGGAGCGTAATGCAGCTAATGGACACCATTTTTCAGCTGCTTCCCATTAACTAAAAGGGAATCTCTGTGCGAGAGGAAGCCAGAGATAAGTTGGCTTGTGAAAAACGAGCTTGAGATGGCGTAGAAGGGTGGCGATCTAAGAGTAGAAAGAGAGGGAATCATTTTCTGAGCTGCTACATGTGTGCAGCGGTGAGATTAGTTTCCATGTTTTACATCGTCAGGGACCTCACAATGGGCCCTCCGGCTTTAATCTCTCTATGCACTCAGTTGGGGGCTGATTACTGGCATTATAACTACAGAACAGACATATTTGTAAAAACTTAAAGTGGCCAGTTGTAAGATTATAATAAGGTGTTATTATTTTTTTTTTTTTTACATTTACCTCACAGTGCAGCCAAAGGCAATGGTGGTAATTAGAATACAATTCAGCTCTGGGCATGAAAGTAAACCTTGAAAACGTTGCGACGTGACAGAACCGGGCTTGCGTGAGAAAAATAAAGAAGTTTAAAGGATAAAAAGAAGAGCAAACTTACATGAAGCAAACGGAGGAGAGAAGATGAAAAAGAGGCAAAAAACAATTGGGAGCTTTGAGGAAGTTTTCCTGCGATAAATGTCCTTTTAAGTCAGCAAAATGAGCGCCGTTCTAAAGCATGAAATTAAGAATTTCCAGGAACAAAAGGGAGTCTTTAAAACCTGCGTGGATCCAACACACAATGTTTTTGCAAATAAAAAAAAACTAAATCAGCGGTGTGCAAGTTAATTTCTGAGTCAATACTTTGTAGAGTCGCCTTTGGCTGCGAGTACAGCTGCAAATCTTTCAGGGGGCCGACATTTTTTGACCAATCCTCGTAGCAAAGTTGCTCAAACTCAGTCTGGGCGGATGGGAAGCATCTGCGAAAATCAATTTTCAAGTCTTGCCACAGATTCTTAATTGTATTCAGGTCTGGACTTTGTGCCATTATAACACATGCAATATACTCCGGCCAGCCATTAACAGAGCACCGCAGTCTGTTGCAGCCTCTGATGGGGTGTCGCTCAGGTTTAGATCCATTATCCCCACATCAAGAACAGCACGCACACAGCATTTACACAGCGTAACGCTTCCACCACCAAGATGTGCATCTCCCGTTCAGGGCAAAGTGCAGCGTTAGTTTTCATGAGCTTTGCATGAAGTGGGCCAAAAGGTTCAGTTTTATTCTCATCTGAGCAGGGCACCTTCTTCTAAATGTTCACTTAATCGCCTAAATGGCTGCTAAAAAAAACTGCAAACAAGACTTTCCTTCAACACAGACTTTCTTCTTGACATTAAAGGCATACTATGCAACATTTTTCATTTAATTAATGTGTTCCATACCGTTTTGGATGATTAAATGAGTAATTTCAGGTCGAACAAAGGTTTTCTCGGCCGCCCTGGTGGTCTGTAGGGGAAATACCGTACTTGTAATTGCAGGAGCCCTCGGCCCGCACCCATAGGCTCAGTAGTCTCGTGCAAGACCGCGAGAGTCGTTCTTGCTTTACGGCGAGAACTGCTACACGCCCCCAGTGAAAGGCATGCTCGTTGCTAGCGCAGTGGCGATATTTGTGCAGTTATCATGGCGGAACCAGCGAGAAAACAGCGAAAGCCCATGTCGGAGCAGGCAAGAAAGAGGAAAAGGGTTCTGGACAGAGAGAGGAGTCGTACACGGGTGAAGATCGGGCAAGCTTTTTCCGAAGGGCGAGAGCTAAAAGAAAAAGAAGGCTGCAAGGCTGACGCGCACCTCGCGTTTCTGCTGATGCGATTGTAAGTAACATTGGAATGGTTTCTCTCTGTCTGTGTGCATGTTCATACTTTCACTGTGTTAGTCATTGTTTGTACTGCCGTTTTTTCCACTTTTCGTTGCGTTCGCCTGTCTGCTAAGCTCAAAACAACCGCGCCTGGCTTGACGGAGAAACCAGAACAGCTGAGCATCTTTACGACAGTGCACTTTTACTTTCGCCCTCTGGGGGGAGCCTCGCTGGAAAATCAACCCCAGTTGCATAGTATACCTTTAATAGGTGTCCTGCCAATAGATTCCCCCACCTGAGCTGTTGATTTCTGCAGCTCCTCCAGACTTACCATGGGACGTTGAGCTGCTTCTCCGATTAATGGACGACCGTGTTTTTGTAGGTGTAGGATGAGATGATTAAAGCTGATTATATTGTTTTGTAACCCCAACCCTGCTTTAGATCCGACCACAACTTTCTCCCTGGCCTGTCTGCTGCACTCCCTGGTCTTCATGATGCTGTTTGTTCCCTGATGTTCTCTGACAAACCTCTGAGGCCTCCGCAGATTAGATGGATTTATACGGAGATTAAATCAAACGCAAATTTACCCTATTTACTGATTAGGTTACCTCTGAACGGATTTGGCTAAATTTCTTTTCATTTAGGGTTGTAGAGTAAAAGGGTTTGGGATACTGATTAATGCATGCCGCACTTCATTGAAATGCATTTCAGTTTATGGCTATAAATTGACAAAATGTGAATAAAATAAAATACAAGAGGCATGAATATTTTTGCAAGGAACTGTAAATATTGCTGTGATCCCTGCAGTGGTGGCTGGCCCAAAGGGGGCGCTAGGGCGCTGCCCTCCCTAGATGTGGAGGGGAAAAGTCAAAATATATTTAGATTTCAAAAGTATTATTAATGTCAGTTTTTAAGTAATAGTATGTGGCTACATGTAATATGAATTATTAAAACACTTCTACTAATTAACTTAGTAGAAGTCATTTAACAGTGCATTTCCACCGACAGAACGTAGCATTTCTCCCGTAGGGCTGTCACTCAAGGAGCCCCACAAGTGTAGCGAAATAACCAATGGTATAATGTTGCTAGGGAAAATGTATAAATATTTGGCCAATCAGCATCGCCAAAATAAATGGCTTTGGGGCTACTGGAATCATAGCCCTTGCTGCAAAGTGATACAGGTATATGGCAAGCCATTTTAACATAAAGTAATGTAGCTAGCTGTCAGTTAGGAGACACACACATTTTGTCATGTGGTAAGTGAGTTTGAATATTGGGCTATATGTTGAAAGGATTCTGAAAGGTGCTGTGAACATTGTATCAGGTACATAATTTTGTCAGCTGATAATTTTTTTTTTTCATATTTTGAAATTCAGTTGTGTTTCTGTTGTGTTGTGAAACCCAATGTGTCATTGTGAAACTGTTTGGCTGAAGATAATGACAGTACAGTATAGTGTATGCCTACTTTGGTGACAAATAGTGAATTTTAGTGTTGTATTTAATACTGTTCCTTTCCAAAATAAGACCTAATATAGCTGAAAATGGTTGAATGTATATGTAAGCTGCTGATTCTGAGAAGGAAATTAAATGCTTATTGTGGAATCTTAGTAATTTTCCGACTTTTAATTTGATGGCATGTACTGGGTTAGGCAGGGAAATCTATTGGCCAGCCCCACCAAGATTTTTTTTCACCAGCCGCCACTGGATCCCTGCCCTACACAAATTAATGTTCGCCAAATCAAATAACACAGAATGATAAAAAAAAAGGGCCATATCATGGGATGAAAAACAAAATTACCTTTTTTCGGAAGTATGTTGACGGAAAAAAAACAACTGAGAAAGGAGAAATCAGAGGTAAAGAAAACTAGTGTACTAGCAAAGTAAGGGAGTTTTTATTATAGCCCCTTTATAAAAAGCAAATCTCTTGAAAAGTAATCCAAAGCAAAATATGCTGAACCATTTTTAAAATGAAGCAATTCGCCCAGCTGATACTTCTTTTTGCCCCGGGAGGGTTTTTGTCTTTTATCCCTGGGTTAGGACAGATAATGAGGGGGTGGATAAACCAGTTCTGCTGCATGAGAGAGCAAAGTTACCTTCTTGTTGATGCTCAGCGTTTCTAACCACAGTTAGGATGACTAAAGCTAAAGAATGTGCTCCTCGGTCCTGTTCCTCAGGATGTTATTGTTCAGTCAGTCTAACCACTTAATCAACAGGCGAGAACACGACGTAAGGGATCAATGTGGCGCAGAGCAACAACAATTCTGCAAAGCAAAGGCAAAAATAATCCTTTCATTAAAAGCAGACTGAGAGAAAATCCTTCACAGATGAAAATAAAAGGTCACGCGCGGTTTTTGAATTATGATTACGGAAATATTCTGAATAGTTATTAGATTGCGCACGTTTTATTAACTCTGTCCCTGATATCTCAATAGGCTTGCAATGCGTTTTGCTTGGTGCAAACTGGGATTCTGTGGAGCTTTTATCAGCAGTCAGTATGTTACAAACAGTAGACAGCAGTCTGAGCAACCTCAGTTTGTAAAGAGAGGCAACGTTAAAGCTGACAGCTAGTTAGAGTGGTGCCAGTTTTAAAGTGGATACCAGATCCAATTTTAACAACTTTATAGCGGGAAATGCTACTTTTTATTTTGCTGTTTTTTTCCATACATTTGAATCACCCTTACTCTGATTATTCTTAACTCATTTTGTTCCTATATAGTTCTCCACATGGAACATTATTGGTAACAAGATGACACGGCCTTCAGTTTAAATAGTCAGACATCTGAGTGAACAACAATCTAATGAAAAAGTACTGCTGTCCTCAACATTTGTTTAATAGCACAAGCATTTCAAAATCATTTTAAAACAGCAGAAATAATTACCACTGTCCCCAATTTGGCTCACTGTTATCCTGACTCAGCTGCAGATAGGATACTGACTACTCGTATTTTCTCTAATCATATGGAGGGATTTTTGCTCACAAAGGAGAGTTTTCGATTATGAACAGCTTAAGTTTGGACTTTAACTAGGCCTCTGGTTTTGAATGATTTTAACAACTAAAAAGCAGAAAACTGGTGTGCATTTATACTCAAACCTCCCAAGTGTTTACTGTGTTGAAATACCTTTAACTTTCCACATCTATATATTGATCCGTATTCTATGCTAAAATGGCCCCGATTCAGTCAGACAGGGCTGATATCAGCCATTAATTTTAAAGTCTTGCCACAAGTCAGTTGTATTTAGGTCTGGACTTTGACTAGGCCATTCCAACCCACACTTATGTTTTGATCTAAACCTTCCCATGGTAGCTCATTGTCCTGTAAGAAGGTTAAACTTCTCTATAATTTCAAGTCTTTTGCAGCATCTAGTGCACTGCTCTCAAACTCCAGTCCCAGAGGGCCAATCTCCTGCAGCTTTTAAATGCAGCTCTGCGTCAACACACCTGACTCAAATGTTTGCTCATTAGCAGAGCTCTATAGAGCTTGGCTGCATGCTAGTAATGCAATTTAGGTCCTCGAGGATCTAAGTTTGCAACCACTGATCTAGCATTTCAGATGATACAAAGTTTGCCCCACTGCAAAGGTGGCTGATGGTGATGAAGACTTTTTATTTTTAAACTATGCGAAAAATGAGTCCCGACATACTAAAATCTTACTATGTAAAATATTTGGTACAAAACAATATATTTGTCCACTAAAAACTAGTGTTTTTGTATTTTCTTTAATTTATAGTAGATAGGACCACATCTACCTAGTGACTTAATCTTTTTGTTTTATTTTTTCCCATTGAGGCCAAAGGAATTTACAAACCTGATATACATTTTTGTTAATGAAGTAAATGTGTAGTAAGCTTTGGATCTATAGGATATAACAGTAAAATTACCCATAACAGTAAGCTCAAGAGAAATATTGAAGAAAATAGTATTTTTTTCCCTAAAAATATGTATAATATGCTTCTTTAACAGCTCAAAAATATTTAAAAACAGATATACAAATACTTCTTATTCCCACTTGAGTGAATGTCTAACAACTAAGTAACTAGTCATGTGACAATTTTCCCAGTTTCAGGTTTTATCCGGTTTGATTGTGACCAATTTAAAAAAAAATAGATAAATACTTGACAAGCTTACCCACTGCATTGTTTTTAGGAGATCGCCATGATTCTCTGCTATTTCTTGAGTTCGGACCGTATTTATCTGACTGTGGCTTACTCTAGGAGGCACCAAAAGCTTAAACTTAAAACCCCGGTCACTGTCCATCATGAACTCAAAGAAACAGAAACAAACAAACATTGTGCATCATAGTGATTTACACATTCCTTTGCTACAAAATATAATAGTTTTTTGCTACGTTAAAATACTGGATGCTTAAAATTGCTAATGGGTTAGTTTATTGATGAGCAGTTAAAGGAACAGTTTAATAAAAGTTTCTTTATTGACCTGTGAATACTTTTGATTTTATTGATTTGAGATCACGTAACAAAAAGTCTGGACATCGCTGATCTAGCAGGTGCTTCCCTCTGACCATGATGCTGCCGCCGCCGTGCTTCATTGTGCAGATAGCGTGTTATGGATTACACACATTAATTTTCCACATTTTTGTCTCATCTGATCTTTTTCTACGTGTCTGCTGTGTTGCCTACATGGATTAAAACAGGCATTTGGTTGCAGTTGGTGTAAAAATAAATTAATGACGTTCTTTTGTTATTGTTCATGCAAAAACATTTTGCTTATTGCCTTTTAAACAGGACCAGGATCTGTCTGGATATATTGCTTTTCTCTCACGTTATTATATGCGCCATTATCTTTTTAGAAGCCAACTAGGCTTGGGTTGATATTTCATTTTAACTCTGCTGTAAAGTAGCACTGATCACTGACCACCGAGGCTCAACCCTTCTGCAAATTTAATGCGCTTCCTGCTTGAACGGCGTCCATAAAAACGCACCCCGAGGCCCTGAGGGGAAGTCGACGGCTGACGGGATCGCTCCTTCATCGGTTCTGTCTTTGCTCAAATTCACGCTCTCAGCATCCAGAGGGATGGGAATTTTGCAGCAGGGAGCCGGGAACCGCAGAAACGATGCAACAGTAAATGCAGCCAAACGGTCGCCGTGTCCACGAGAGGAAGAGTGAGTTATTAAAAATTCAGGAGCCATTTATGCTGTGTGTAAAATTGAGCTGATTAAAAATAAATGCACCGTCTGACTTCCTCTGTGCCTTAACAGTGAAGGCAACAAGGATGTGAAAGTGTAAATACATCTCCAAAAGCAGTCATGCCTACAATGTCAGGGAATGCATCAAGGGTTATGGCAACTATATGGTTTTTTTTAAAAAAAAGAAAGAGAAAAAGGAGAAGAATCAAGTTTCTGAAATTGAGTGTTCCACACAATGGGAGCTTTACTCATTACCAGAGCCGTACTGAATCTGTCTGGAAGCTGTTGTGGCTTTATGAGAAAAACCAGGGTGCGTAATTTAAAGAAAAAGCTGTTTGTACAGCAGCCAAGAGGTGGAACCAACATGAGGATGAAAATGTGACAGATTTAACGCCACGATTCAACAGGGATCACCACAGCCAAGTTAGCAAGAGCCGTCGAGGTCATCGTAGACGAGCGCCAACGTTATTTACAGCAGCGTGACTTCAGAGAGACGGCATAGATATGTATGAACATCTGAGAATATCTGGAGCACATAAATTCAAATCACTGACAATTGGGATTCAGTCGTTATTAGGCTTCATGTCCCCCCGGCACCTTTTATAATTAGATTTTTTTTTTTCCCTCTTCAAATGACATTTATCTAGTTGAGAAGATTTTTAATATTTTGATTAAACACAAATCAAGTTATTAGAGACGCACCGATCAGGATCTTTGTTGCCTGTTTTTAAAAAACTTTTGATCTGCTGAGCAGCCGCTTCAAAACAGGGTTTTATTAACATTTTAAAACAAAGACAACAATTACAGAGATGACATTTGGAAACCTGTGGAGTACCTATCTCCTGTTTTCAATTAGCTTAGTTAGCACAGCTAGCAAGACTAAAAATGCCGTCTCCATGGGTATGAAAGTGATTTCTATATGCAGCCTTTTTCCTGACTGGTTACAAGCTTAAAATAAAAGATTGATCGTCATATCCGTAATACATTCAGCATTCCTATTATCTGCTTTAAGTCTTGCTCTCTCTCACTCTTTCGCAGCCTGAATGAACAACAGACATGTTGTAGAAACGTTTTTGCATCTGTACTTCCTCCGACTCACCGAGAGTGTAAAGTCTGCTTCTCTCAGTAACAACTTCCACACCAAAGACTGTTTGTGTAAAATCAACCTGTTGGCGCTTCCATATAGTACCTAATCGGTCACAAAAAGATCAAATTTAGACATTTCCAACCAGCTAGGATTGTTTTATCGCCCCACAATCGAGTTGAAAATCACCTGGCTGACGCGCATCTCTAAAAGTCGTGACTATGTCATATCAGATCGTAGCTTTTTAAACAAATGTTACGGCTTTATTAAGCTCCATGCCTTTCTTACACAAAGATCCATCTCCTGTCGCATTTAGCAGGGGAATAGATTAACACCCTTGGGTGGTGGGAACAAATCAACGGCCTGCTTTGTACATGTTTGCACACAGATGTGCCGTGTCAAAAACAAACCAGCAGAATGAAATGGTCCAGATGGCCCCAAGCAGATTGCTCTGTGGTGATTTCCCATGTGGGACAGAGATGTCGTTCTTATGGGACGTGTTGGTCCACACTGTCTCACAACTCAGGAACTGAGGATAAAAAATGAAAAAAAAAAAAGTCATCTAGTCTGACACAGACACAGATTTAGTTGTAAATTAGTTACTGTAAAAGAGACACTAACAAAGATATGTATTTAAGTGGGGAAACGGCATCTTGAGACCATTTAATTGTCTCAAACGTTTTCGTTTCCATGTTTAGGATAGGATCTACTTGCAACAGGTAGATCCTATAAAGCTGCTGGAGTTCTACTGAGTTTATGCTGTTAGGGCAGAAGCTGAGTTACTTTACATTTGGTCTGGTCAACAAGACTCTTCAGATCTTATTTTCCATGGCACTGACCAGCAAACAAACAATTTGGAGGACGGTAAGATCAATTTACTTTACTCTGATCATGATCTCGAGAAGAAAAAATAATTAATCTTGATAAGCTTTAGACGAAACTCCATCACACACGGGCTTAAACCATAGGGCAACCAGACTTTCACTGAGTTTTTCTGAGGATGTTTAGACACTTATTGACAAAGGCTCCTGGATAGACGTCGAAACGTCTTCAGAAAACGTGAGCGAAAATCCGGTTGCGTTCGATTTAAAAATGCTTGTAATCCAAAAAGGACTTTTGTTTTATATAGCTTACAGATATCAGGTGGTTTTCTCATGACCTGACTACAGGGCCTTCTTAATTTAAGCAGTGGAAGACGCCGCTTCTAACAGTTAAAGCTAGGGACACCTCATCATGACGTGCACGTTAACAAAATTTCCAGGAAAAGCTCCAGGACCGGACGTCTGAAAGCCCAAATTTTCTCTCAGATCACCGGTGAGGTTCTGTCATGTCCCAGTCCCCAACTAACGCACCATCTCAGGGTTAAATTACTACAAGCCTGCAGCCCTGATGTCCCTGTTCATTAAATCCTTTGAATACCTGGTGCTGATTGCCATCACAGACCCCCTGCAGTTTGCTTACCGTCCAAACTGGCGGATCGATAGAACTGTGGGTTCAATAGAAAAAAAAACGGTGTCAACAAAAAGTTCAATAAAAGAGTTCAACAAAAAGTTAAATAAAAGAACAGTGCATTCTAGCCAATCATGTAGGTTAATACTACGGTCATTACATCCTCCCAACCAATCACAAACGCAGACCCAGGAAAGCTCTGTCAGCCTTCAAAAGGTTCATAGAGCACGAGTTATTTTTCTCTTTTTTTAAGACTTACTTTGGTTGAATAAAGGGTTGTGTTTGAATCCATTTATTTAAGCATTAATCAACAGCATAAAATGGCCAGGGCTACACTTAAAATGTATGTTTTTGAATTTTTTTGATAATTTTCCATATCGATCAATATGATTTCTATTTTATCGATATGCCTTTTTTCTATATTGTCCAGCCCTACAGTGCTGAATCCCTTTATCACGACCTTAACATCATAACCGACAAAATTTATAAAACAATTATTTTTCAGTAAAATTAATGCTTTTATTTTGCACCACTTTAGACGTTCTTTGGATGCATTATTTTAGAAAAATGTATAATTTTGAGGAGAAAGTTGCATCTATAACCTTTAAAGACCCAGTAGACTTTCCTGTACTCCAGAATGTTTGTTAAGCATTACAGGGAAGGCTTTTTTGGGCATGTCTCCCAAACAGCTGCTTGACATGTAGGCAGCGTAATGGTTGTTATATATTTATACGTGCTAACCTGTATGCTATTTATTGCTGCAGTTCTTTATCTGTCAAACATGGAGATTTTCTTCGCCTTCCTTTCCATCCTACTCACTGTATATACTGCCAGACTAAATGTACGTAATTGTCCGGCCTTGGCTATTACAGTTCCAGTTGAATCTAAATATTGCTCAACATAGATGTGGCCTAATTAATTTTCTTGCAACCGTTTCCTGATTTACGAAGATCAACATATGCTAATTTGAAAGCAACCTTCTTTTGCTTTTTCTTTTTTGAAAATAACGTTTTTTTCCTCCCCCCTTAAATATTTAGATGTGAGATTATGCTACTGGAATAAAATGTGAACTAATTGTAAGGCTTTTTACACATCTTTGCCAGGGATGCTCATAAGTGTCCTATTAAAACAACCCAACCTGTCAATGTCACAGCTTAGCCTCCCCATGTCTCGTACCGTAACCCCAGGTTCACATCACAGTAACTGAGCTGAAGGTACGCTAGGATGGAGCTCTGTACTAAAGAAAGTTTTTTTTTTTTTTTATTTAAAAAGAAAAGTAGTGTCCTGATACACTGGCGTCTGGCATTGTACATGTGGCATTTAAAAGGCCTCTGAGCAAACAGTCTGACATTATTGTTTCGAGTGGGCTCTTTCAGCCACCTGGTTTTCAGGGATCTATTGTCAAAGCAATGAATGAGACTAAAAGCAGCGTTTGCATTTATCCTGCAACCAAATGTCAGCGACTCAAACGGCAGAACAGTATGAATAAATCAAGGGGAGGGCGAAAAAAAAACAAAAAAATTTTCTTTTCAGGCTCCTTCACTGGGATTTGATGAAGAAAATCTGAGGTTAAAGTATTTAAAGAAAATGATGTGGGCTGTGTAAAGTTTCAGCAGTTGTGATATACCATTTCAGACTCAGAGGGAAAACAGTCATATTAACAAACATCACTTTGACCTTTAATCAGAAGCTGTGCGAGGCTCGGTGTTGTGCGCAGCCATTCAAGTAGATCTGAGTCCTTGAGGCAAAAAGCTCATTCTGCTTGAGAAGTTGAGCATGGCTTGCAGGAGCTGCAGTGTTTTTCTGCTACTTCTCTGCCCTTCGGTCTAACTCGTGCTCTTTCAGTGAGTCTGGGTTTTCTAAAACATGAACTCATTCCTTTAAAACTGCTACTGAAAGACGATGGTTTGCTTTCATCAAGAATGACACAGATGGCACATTACTTTTACTCCGAGTGCATTTCTGACAAATTACCGTTATTAGCTTAGTGGCTGATTAGAAAACAGATCTATTGTAGGTTTAAAATGTAATAAACTGAATGGATTAACTGTCACCAGAAACAGCCCAGGAGCTTGAATCCCAAATATTAAGTCCCACTGACTTCCGGCCCTACAGGAAGATCCACAAACCCCTCTCTGAGAAATATAAATATGTTTCCTTTACTGTAGAAATACAGACCAATGTAAAGTCTAAGTGTGCTGAAAACCATGTCTACAACTTAATTATACAAACTTAAAAGGAGAATTCACCACATTTTAATAGATAGTTTTTAAGGAGTTGTTTTAAGTGGTTTAGGAATACAGACACAATGGGGAAGTTAACTTTATATGTTTGGTATTATTTTAAAAATTCAGCAAACTGTTTGCCAATTAAAATCCCCCCAAAAACAAATAACAGCTGTTTTGCCAACAAATGTATAGTTAAAAAAAAAAGCTGTTAAAAATTCAAGTTGGAAACCTGAAATATAAGACCCATTAGTTAAGACTGCAGCAGGTAAACTGTTAATTTAATATGGAACAAATCTTTATACCCAAATAAAAAATGTGAACTAAATTCAGAATCATGATATTTTTCAGATTTCTGAGTCAATATTCAGCCATTTTTAAGTTATTGATACATCAAGTTCATAATTAATTTACTGCAGATGCACTAAATCACCACAAATGTTGCCTCACCTGCCTTGGACTCACATATGAACTTCAGTGACATCCCACTTTAATCCATTTCGGTTCGATATGACGTCGGTTCAACCTTTGCAGCTATAACTGCTCCAACTCTTCTTAGACGGCTGTCCACGAGGTTCTGGGGGCGTTTACGGGAAATTTTTAACCATTCTTCCAGAAGCCCTCAGTCTCCGCTGTAGTTCATCCCAAAGGTGTTCATTCGAGGTTGAGTCAGGACTCATCACCACCAAATTTATCCATGTCTCTTAAGGACATTACTTTGTGCTCTGGTGCTCAGTAATATTGGAAGAGGGAGGCGCCATCTATTCCCATAAAGGAGCATGGAGTTGTCTAAAATCTCTTGGTCTACTGAAGCGTTCAGAGATTCTTTCACTGGCGGAGAAATGCTATTCATCCCTCCAGAGAATGAGCCTCCACGGCTCTAGAGTCCAGCGGCGGCGTGCTTTACGCCACTGCATCGGACGCCTTGCATCAAACTTGGTGACGAATGGCTTGTATGCAGCTGCCAATTCATGGAATCCCAATTGGTGAAGCTCCGTTTTCCCTGTTGTTGAGCTAATCTGAACGCCACAAGAAGTGAAGGTGACCTTTTGGCACCACTCACCTCAGCATCCGTTGCCCTCAGTCCATCAGTTTATGTGGTCTATCGCTTTATGACTGAGCTACCGTCGTTCCTAAACGCTTCCTTTGTTATAAAACCACAGAAAGTTGACTGAGGAATATTCATTATGGGGGAAATGCCAGGACAGGCGGCATTCAATCACAGAACCATGCTGGATTTCTCTGAGCACCTGAGAGCGACCCATTTTTTTCCACAAATGTTTGTAGAAACAGTCAACATGCCTTGGAGGTGAATGGAGAACCTGGTTTTGATTATTTGGATGGAGGAATGGAGATCTTTGACAATATAGTTTATTTCCATCTCTTAAATATGGAACCTGGGGAAGAAAATGGACATAAGGACGTTGATGGACAGATAGATGGACAGGTAGATGGAAGAGTAGAAGTAATAAAGGACAGATGGACAGATAAGAAAATAGGTAAATGGATGGAATTGGATAGATAGATGGACTGGAGAACAGATGGATGTCACAGATGTGTGTAATAATGGATAAACGGATGGATGGAAAAGTGAATACATAACATATAAAAGCATGGATAAATTATTGGCTGGATAAATGAATAAACAAGAATGGATAAATGATGGATGGATCATAAATGGGTTGATGGATGATCTACCTGGATGAAAAAGGGAGCAGAAGGATGGAAGGATGGACAGATAAATGCATGGATAAAGAGGATAAACACAGAGATGATTAAATGAACCGATGTCCTAATAGGATGAACGTGGAAGCAAGTATAGTAATACAAACTTTTTCCCACATGCTTTCATTATTCCAGACTTTTACAGTCTGGATAGCAACTCCGTACAAATATGAAACCAGACGTTTGTGAGCAGGAATCTGGCTTTCAATTTAACTAATATGAGGCACGTCATGCAGCAGAAATCTCTAAATAAGGTCAAACAGTACCTAACTTACTGCTTCTGGATGCGTATATACTGTATATTAATAGGTAACTAGATATTTAGCCCATTCAGAGGCAAATATGTCCGGACAATATTGCGTTTTTTTTTAACTGGGGAACAAACTTTATAATTATCTAAGATTTTTAAACTTTACTTTGAGACCTAAGGCCGACAAACCACTGAACCTGCTTAAAATAACTAAAGACGGCAGACAAAAGAGGCACGGTTGTGTACTTCCTGTGATTTTCTTTGGTCTTGTTATATACCGCCTCAAAAACTAAACCACAATTGAAAAGAAATGCCTCACCTAAACATGTTTTGACATGCAGAGCCCTGCTCAGGACACTTGTGCGCCCATCAGGCAAAAACAACAGCGACAATGGTAACTTTGAACAGACACCACAGGAAGAGAAGCGCTGATTAGCAACATTAAACAAACTGTGGTTTAGATTACGCGAAAGAAAACAGAAATCAATTATCTGCTTTTGATTTCTCTTTATATACATCATATTTTAGATGAATCTTACACAAACCAGGCCGATGATGTGTTAAGTTACACAACTGGGCATGAATAACAGAACTGTACAATGGGCAGTGAGACAACCGAGCCGTTGTGGGTCTGTGGCTCGTCACACTGTGTAGCTGCTGAGGTTCTGCAGCTTGTATGTTGCAACTGTGTCCAACAGCCAGCCGCGGGTCACAACTGTGGCCTTCCTGGACAAACCTGTGACACAGAAAGCAGGTTAATAAACAAAAGAACCGAGGATTCAATGCAACAGATTTTATTAAAGCATTTTGTGGAAGTCCACAAAATGCAGTTCAAAGCCTTCAGCTGATCCAAAATGCTGCGGCAAGAGTTCTGATGAAAATCAACAAGAAGGATCATATTTCTCCTGTTTTAGCTTCCCTTCATTGGCTTCCTGTTAAATCAAGAATAGAATTTAAAATTCTCTTCTAACGTATAAAGCCCTTAATAATCAAGCTCCATCATATATCAGAGCTCTGATTACCCCGTATGTTCCTAACAGAGCACTTCACTCTCAGACTGCAGGTCTGCTGGTGGTTCCTAGAGTCTCTAAAAGTAGAATGGGAGGCAGATCCTTTAGCTATCAGGCTCCTCTCCTGTGGATCCAACTCCCAGTTTTGATCCGTGAGGCAGACACCCTATCTACTTTTAAGACTAGGCTTAAAACTTTCCTTTGTGACAAAGATTATAGTTAGAGTGGCTCATACCCTGAGCTATCTCTATAGTTGTGCTGTGATAGGCCTAGGCTACTGGAGGACATCAGGGTCTAATTTTCTCACTCTACTGATTTCTACTGTTCTCCAGTTTTGCATTGTATTACATTGAAATGACTGTCGTCATTTCAGCTTTTAACCTTTTGCTCTCTCTTTTTTTCTTCATAGTAGGTACACCTGGTCTGGCGTTCTGTTAACTGTGACATCATCCAGAGAAGACGGCTCACCCGCTATTACCATCTAATGTAGAACAGATTACTAGATCAATGTGTGCTTCTGTGCTTTTTTGTTTCTCTTGTTGTGTCTCTGTTCTGTCTTCTGTAACCCCAGTCGGTCGAGGCAGATGACCGTTCATACTGAGCCCGGTTCTGCCGGAGGTTTTCCTGCCCGTTAAAGGGGAGTTTTTCTTCCCACTGTCGCTTCATGCTTGCTCAGTATAAGGGATTGCTGCAAAGCCATGTACAATGCAGACGACTCTCCGTGTGGCTCTATGCTTCTCCAGGAGTGAATGCTGCTTGTCGGGACTTTGAAGCAATCAACTGGTTTCCTTATATAGGACATTTTGGACCAATCTGTATAACCTGACCCAATCTGAATAATCTGATTGAACTTGACTTTGTAAAGTGCCTTGAGATGACATGTTTCATGATTTGGCGCTATATAAATAAAATTTAATTGAATTGAATTCTTCTTCTTCTTCTTCTCAAACGAAAACATAGGCGTGGAGAGAAGCATGCCGGCGGTACGTGTGACATGGAGTCAAACTACGGATGAGCAACTCGTAGAATTGCCAAGGCAGCGCGTTTCGTTCCAGTGAGCATAATATTTAACAGTGAGCATTAACACTTCTGTCTTTTTCTTCTTCTACTGTTGACATTTGGCTTCCGGGTAGACGAGCCCGAGTAGCGCCATCTCTCTACGGGGCTGAGTCCGACGTGTGGTTTTTGAACGTACAGTGAGAGTAGTCAGGTCACATCAGAGCGTCGGGCCGTAGAATAAGAACAGATATGGTGAGCGGTGAACTTTTAAACCCTGAGGTTTCGTCGTACAGTTTGAGCTGTATATGAATACCACGACTGAAAATATCGTACAGTGTTTGCCCGGCTTTAGCAATTGATTTGCTACCAGTAAGTCACAACAGCCTCACATCTGCCGCTGCCTACAAAACATGTACAGTCATTTACATGCAGAGCCCTAACTGTAACAACTCTTTATCTTTTTTACCTGAGATAAACTGTTAGAGTAAGAGAGGCAGACCTCATATTAATCTGTGTTTGACGTGACGGTCAGGTTTAAGTCAAACGAACGGTCCTAAAAGTTTAGAGAGATCATTACCTTGCAAAAAAAAAAAAAAAACAGTAGAAAGACACAAAAACACATGAGTGGCACTGAACAGTTGAAGAGATGCAGTTGAAAGCAAATGCTGCGTTCAAGTTGTCGTCGATAGTTGGAAATTCCGACTTTTTGAGGACATTTGAACTGGAATTTCTCCTGGAGGTCAAAATTACGAGTTGAAAGTCGGAGCAACACGACCGTACGGGACTTCAGGATTCAAAATGGCTGCTTCTTGCATCAACATTGAACAAAACTTTATACTTTTAAGTGTTTTTAGCAGTTGCTTTATTACTCATGTGGCAGACGTATGTCCACTGTGGCTCTACGCTCCTTCAGGAGGAGTTAATGCTTGATGCAACCTGCTGGGTTTCCTTAGATAAAAAACTCTTTAACCAATCTGTCTGGATGATTTGATAGAATTTGACTGGTTTGAGATGATGTGTTGTGAATTAGCGCTATATAAATGAAATTTAATTCAATATGTGTACAACTTTTGTACTTTTTTTTTTAGTGTTTATACAACAAGATGTTTCAACACTATTTATATGCACAAATACAGGATAGAACAGTATTATTGTCATTGTTTTCTTGTTAATAGTGGCCATATGAGAAATGAAGAGCTGCAACCTCCGTTTTTAACCAATGTTTTTTGTATCTTTTTAAACCTAAATTATGTGACAGACGGGCTGGGGGGGAAAAACTTGGTGATTTCAATTAGTGTGCAGGAAGGGGATAAAGGGGATAAGAGACGGGGGAGATTCGAGAGGCTGTTCAATTACCTGGACTATAAGAGCCAGAGGACACGGAAGAGGGCACACAGCATTAAATATGTAGTAGTGTAAATTAGGATGCTGAGAGGATGAGGCGGACGGGTGGGGGGGGGGGGGGGGGGGGGCTCAGAGCTGCTCTCCTCTTCTCGATTTCAAGCAGTCAGCTTTCTCTGTGCTCTGGCAGCCTCTCTTTTAAGTGGCCAACTTGCTTTTGACATCCGCCCCTCGCAACAATCTGACATTTTCTCTCGGCCAAATCTCTCGCTCCCCGGCTTCCTTCACAATCGTTTTCCTCGCAGGTCGCTCTGCTCACTCTTTTTTTTTTTTACCGGAACGGGCTTCATTTCGGCAGGCAGCACCTGCCATTAACGGCGTCGGGGCCGCTCTGCACCTTAAATCCACTCTCTAATAGGCGAAAAGAAGTACAGAGACGTACCAGTTCAGCCGAAAACATTTTTAACTCCTGTCAGCAGCCCAAAAACAGACATTTTAGATCGTTAGCTCGCTGACAAATGTCGGGAATCTTGACCTGAACGCCGCGCCCTAATGCAGACCTTTATTATTTTAACCACAAACCCAGAGACATCCCTCAGTGCTGCTTGTCAGACATTACGCACGTGCGCGATCCCCTCAGGCAGAATGGACAGCCGTCTCCATCCAGAGCGCCCTAATTCTCTATCTTTATGACAAGGGAGGTAAAAACGTGTCACCTTAAAGTCCTCCACAGCCATCAGGCCCAAATCTGGTTTATTACTGAGAGCCACAGGGTAAGGTTCACGCCGTTTCCAGCTGTTCATTAGGACCATGTACGCCAGGGGTGTCAAACTCATTTTGGTTTAGGGGCCGCATTCAGCTTAATCTGATCTCAAGAGGGCCACACGTGTAAACTCATTGCAAGATTAAATAGAACTAATAAAAGTGGACTTGTTGTTGATTTTTATATTAAATTAATTTCACTTTTACACAATATATTATGAATAACCTCAGCGTTTTTAAGAGAAGTATGTACAATTTCAACAAAACTTTTACTCAGTTAAACATTTACTTAAGTGCATTATGCATAAGAACTGATCACAGTGATTATACAATGTTGAAAAACGCTTATTCACATTTTTTGGAACTTAAAAACACTGTCCTGCATGTCAAAATACATCAAACAGATAAAAATTAAGAAATTATTTAAATTTTTCCACACCTGAAGCTTAATCTGCTAATTAAAACACAGCGCCCCTCGTGGACAATATAGGAACTGCATATTTTCAATTAAACGAAGTACATGTTTTTTTTTTTCAATAATTGTTTTATCATTCTCTTCCTTTTATCTCCTCTTTCTTTCACCTTTTCTTTTTTCTTCTTGTTCTTTCTTTCCTCTACTACTTTCCCATTGTAGTGTCCATATAATTTGAGATATTCCCCGCATGAATCATAATAAAACTATTCACATTCATAAATCAAGCAGAGCACTATGGCAAAAGCAGTACTGCTCCACTTGTGAAAGTAAAATCTGATGATATCTTTTTGGCATTAAGACAAAAATTCTTATTGCCACATTGCCAGACAGGACACATTTTTATAATGATAATGCCTTTAGCCACAGGGCCGGACTAAATTGTTCGGCGGGCCGGATTCGGCCCGCGGGCCGTATGTTTGACACCCCTGATGTACGCTTTGTGGTTGTGAGTGATTTGTGAACGCAGCTTTTTTCTGGCACAATAAAACGTAAGCATAGGCGAGGGAATCAATCTGATTACAAGCCAGGAGGCTAAGACTCAATTATAAACGCTTCAGTAAGAAATGTAAAACGTGTTGGTCTTTTTTTTTTTTTTTTTTTTTCCTCCAGGTCTTTAATATCTGACATTCTGGACCATCTTCAGCTGTGTGAGCTGGACAACCTCTGGCTGAACCTCTGCCTGGATTACGCAACCTCTGCTGATGCTCCCGTCACGCTTTAGGTGTTGGCAACGTGTTGGTGCGACGCGTGAACGTGTGAGGACCTGAGGTTGAGCACACGGCGCGTTTCATTTGTGGCCCCGGTTGAGAAAATAAGGGTGAGAATAAGGTTCTGCTTTCAGATGAGACTCACCGCTGTATGAGGAGGACGATGAATCAGATCTGGGCTGTACAATGACGATCTGCTGGGACCTCTGTGGAAAAAAACAACAACATAAAAATAAAATATTTTGTCTATTATATTTATATTTGTGCTTAGCGCCGGCTCATCTATTTACAGAAACCACTACAACTATTGGCACCCCTGGTGAAGATGAATAAAAAGCCTTAAAATCAACGAATCGTCACAGTAACTTTTTAATCATTGCTGTGAAAAAGGGCAAATTAAGATGAGTAGATATCTCCTTTTGAGTATTTCATCACTGCTGAAAATGAGCAATGCTATGTTTTCTTGTCTTTCCCATTTTGGGAGGTGTAATAAGAAAAACAGGCTTCTTTGCAATAAACAGGAGGAAAATAGGAGGTAGGGAGTTGTTATAAGGCTCCCTTTCCTCTCACAGCTGCTTGTTTCTGTTGTCTACATATTCAACACAACATATTAAAGGTAAAAATATACAAAATATATACAAAAATAGGCAGAAGGACTTTTCCAAATACTTTTTTCATACATAAAACACATGAAACCAATACTTACAGTAATTAATGTATTTTTTTTGTAGAATCCCGCAGCAACAATAAAAGCTGATTTTATTTTAAGGCTTTTCACAAATCTTTAACATGGGTGGTGGCTCAGCAAGCCATATAAAATGAAATATCTTAGTTAACCGTTTCTTATGAATTAATGAGACGGCACTGCAGGAAGAATGTTTCGTCAATATTTAACTCACATTTAAAAACAAAATATCAAAAGTGTTGCAAATCCAGAACAATGCTACAGTAATGGGTTTATTTTAAATGAAATAGTCAAATTTACTAGACAAATAAAAACTACTAATGCATGTCTTAAAACAAATTTGTACAAATCGCTTTACATTATAAGGTTTAATTCTGATTCAGAAAGCAGATAAAACACGGGTTAAATAAGAAACAAACTGAAATATTTTAAAGGTAAAGAACCAGGGTTTTAAAAAGAAAGCACAACATAAAGGTTATTTTTTTTATTTTATGAAGTGGGAAAGAGAGACACACTCTTACCTGCTTCTCGTCAAGGAGAAGTGGATCTTTGACGACGGTGGCTCCACACAACTCCACCATCAACTCCATCTCATCTTAGAAAATACACAAACATGGCAAACGGTTCATTTATCAAGAAATGCTCCAGCATTTCATTCTGCTTTCATCATTTCAACCCTGAGGGGGAAAAAAAAAACTGGACTTCTTTTGATCAGAGACAGAAAAAGGGTCAACACAGGGCACACTAGCAGTCAACACCTGTACAACTTGGCTTAGAGAGAAAAAAAAAGGAGTTAATATTATAGAATATAACTGCATAAACCTGCTGATTTGTATAGTTCAGGGTTAAATGTTGCATGGAATCCAGTTTGGCTGAAGAAAGCAGATTCCACCCTCGTGTTTTTGTTTTGTTTAAGAAAGTCTTTAAGTTACTCATGCAAGCTGGCAGATGTCACCCCATTAGCAAAGCTTCATCGATCCAGGAAGCAGCAGGAGGACGCTGCTGGAGCATTTTAACAGGCACAGGTGGAAGGAAACTGAAATCTAAAGAAAAAGCCATGATGCTGGGCTCAAGCAACTCCCTGTGACCCAGCCCCGTGATATATATATATATATATATATATATATATATATATATATATATATATGATTTCAATGTATTTTATTGACTCTCATGTGAAAGACCGACACAAAGTAGTACACAGGAAGCTACTCAAGGCACTTTACAAAATCAAAATCAATCAGATTATACAGATTGGGTCAGAATATTCAGATTAGTCAAAAAAAAAAAAAAAAAATCCTATATAAGGGAACCAGTTAATTGCATCAAAGTCCCGACAAGCAGCATTCACTCCTGGAGAAGCGTAGAGCTACAGGGAGAGTCGTCTGCATTGTCCATAGCTTTGCAGCAATCCCTCATACTGAGCAAGCATGAAGCGACAGTGGGAAGAAAAACTCCCCATTAACGGGAAGGAAAAACCTCCGGCAGAACCGGGCTCAGTATGAACGGTCTTCTGCCTCGACCGACTGGGGGTTACAGAAGACAGAGCAGAGACACAACAAGAGAGACAAAAAAGCACAGAAGCACACATTGATCTAGTAATCTGTTCTACATTAGATGGTAGTAGCGGGTGAGCCGTCTTCTCTGGATGATGTCACAGTTAACAGAACGCCAGACCAGGTGTACCTAATATGAAGAAGAAAAAGAGGGAAAACAAAAAAAGTTTAAAGCTGAAATGATGACAAACAATGCAAATTTGAAGAACGGTAGAACTCAGAGTGAGAAAAATAGAAAAATAAACCCTGTTGTCCTTCAGTAGCCTAAGCCTATAGCAGCATAACTATAGAGGTAGCTCAGGGTAACATGAGCCACTCTAACTATAAGCTTTGTCAAAAAGGAAACAGGGTAGACAGGGTGTCTGCCTCACAGACTTAAGAGGGCAACCCTAGAAGAAAACCTGTTAGATGCTGCAAAAGACTTGAGACTGAGTTGGATGTTCACCCTCCAGCAGGAAAACGAAACTCAACATACAGCCGGAGGTAGAGTGGAATGAAATCATGTGTTAAAATGGCCTAGTCAAAGTCCAGACCTTAATCTAATTGAGAATCCGTGGCAGCACTTGAAAATAGATGTTTAACAAATGCTGTCCATCCGGTCTGACCAAGCTTGAGCTATTTTGAGAAGAAAAATTATCAAAAATGTCTCCGGTGTCACAACTGGCACTAAGGATGCACAGAATAATGGTAAACGGCAAGAATTTGTAAACCGTGTTGCGGACGGGTGTCTTGAAACAGATCATAACGTCCACACCTGCCCATTGCACCTTTTCATTGAAGAACACAAGAAGAATACATTGAAGATGAGAGAGAGAGCAAGGTTTATAGTTGTGATAGATTCAACCTTGCTAGTTTGATTCTGTCGATGCCCGAGCAAAGATGGAGGCCGCTGTGGATGGCATCCCTGAAGCAAACAGCAACAGATCGTCTGCAGAACATATAACGTAAGAAATCTGTTTGTATTCCTGATTGGTTCCTGTGGATTCTTCACACTTGTGAGAACCATATTCTGGCAGGACGGCGGCGGCACATTAGGTTTTGAAATATTCACAAATCTGAACAAAAATAAATAAATGAATAATGTCTCTCCTGTAGTTCGAGATAAAACGTTGTGACGACAGGAACCGTGATATTAGCTGCAATGTCAGTGCTGGCAAAGTGGCTGATAAATAGTAAAACTCTTGAGCCTGAGGTTCAAACGGTATTCATTACCTCCAATTAGGCATCATGTAGGTTATTTCACTTCTGTTTAAAGAAAAGGGATTACTGTGATCAGCTCTAGTTTACAATGTGAGAGACAACCAATGGTGGAGAAACTTTAAAAGCAGCCTAATGAATATTTATACAGGGTTCCTGCAGCCTTTCTATGGTCAGATCTATACTATTCCAGACACATTTTTCCATTTAAACGCCCTAAAGTTTATTAAACCTGTGGCTACGATTTCTGCGAACATCAGGCTGTAAATTAAGAAACCTGCAAAACAGAGAGTTGAAGGAAAAAAAGGTGGGTACACGAAAGACAGATAAAGCGACGGAGGAATTGATGGAGAGAAAGGACCGATGGATGGATGGATGGATAAAGGCCCAATGGATGGATGGATGGATGGATGGAAAAAGGACAGATGGATGGATGGATGGATGGATGGATGGATGGATGGATGGATGGAAAAAAGGACAGATGGATGGATGGAAGGAAGGAAGGAAGGAAGGAAGGAAGGAAGGAAGGAAGGAAGGAAGGAAAAAAGGACCGATGGACGGATGGATGGAAAAAAGGACTGATTGATGGATGGATGGATGGATGGAATGGCAAAAAGGACCAGTGATGGTATGGATGGATGGATGGATGGCATGGATGATGGAATGGAATGGTGATGGATGATTGATGGAAAAAAGGACCAGGCTGGATGGGGACGGATGGAGGAAAAAAAGGACCATGGATGGATGGATGATGGATGGATTAAAGGCCCCAATGGATGGATGGATGGATGGATGAAAAAGGACAGATGGATGGATGGATGGATGGATGGATGGATGGAAAAAAGGACAGATGGATGGATGGAAGGAAGGAAGGAAGGAAGGAAGGAAGGAAGGAAGGAAGGAAGGAAGGAAAAAAGGACCGATGGACGGATGGATGGAAAAAAGGACTGATTGATGGATGGATGGATGGATGGAAAAAGGACAGATGGATGGATGGATGGATGGATGGATGGATGGAAAAAAGGACCAATGGATGTATGGATGGATGGATGGAAAAAAGGACCAATGGATGGATGGATGGATGGAAAAAAGGACCAATGGATGGATGGATGGATGGAAAAAAGGACAGATGGATGGATGGATGGATGGATGGGAAAAAAGGACCCAATGGATTGATGATGGAAAAAAAGACCAATGGATGGATGAAAGGGAAGGAAAGGAGGGGAAGGAAGGAAGAATGCCGGAAGGAAAAATGGCCCGATTGACTGATGTATTGATTGAAAAAAGGACCTATGTATGGATGGATGGATGGAAAGGACCTATGTATGGATGGATGGATTGATGGATGGATGGAAAAAAGGACCGATTGAATGGATGGATGGCTGGAAAAAAGGACACTGGATGGATGGATTGATGATGGATGGATGGAAACAATGACAGATGGATGGATGGAAAAAAAGGACCAATGGCTGGATGGATGGATGGAAAAAGGACCAATGGAAGTGATGGATGGATGGATGGGATGGATGGAAAACAGGGACCCGATTGATGGATGGATGGAAAAAAGGACAGATGGATGGATGGATGGATGGATGGAAAAAAGGACCAATGGATGGATGGATGGATGGAAAAAAGGACCGATGGATGGATGGATGGAAAAAAGGACAGATGGATGGATGGATGGATGGATGGAATGGATGGAAAAAGGACCAATGGGATGGATGGATGGATGGAAAAAAGGACCGATGGATGGATGGATGGATGGATGGATGGATGGAAAAAAGGACCGATGGATGGATGGATGGAAAAAGGACAATGGAATGGATGGAGGATAGGATGGATGGATGGATGGATGGAAAAAGGACCGATGGAGGTGATTGATGGCCAAAAGGACCGATTGATGGATGGATGGAAAAAAGGACCGATGGATGGATGGATGGATGGATGGATAGATGGATGGATGGAAAAAAGGACCGATGGATGGATGGATGGAAAAAAGGACAGATGGATGGATGGATGGATGGATGGATGGAAAAAAGGACAGATGGATGGATGGATGGATGGATGGATAAAAAGGACCAATGGATGGATGGATGGATGGATGGATGGAAAAAAGGACATATGGATGGATGGATGGATGGATGGATGGAAAAAAGGACCGATGGATGGATGGATGGCCAAAAGGACCGATTGATGGATGGATGGAAAAAAGGACCGATTGATGGATGGATGGAAAAAAGGACCGATTGATGGATGGATGGATGGATGGAAAAAAGGACCAATGGATGGATGGATGGAAAAAAGGACCAATGGATGGATGGAAGGAAGGAAGGAAGGAAGGAAGGAAAAAAGGACCGATGGACGGATGGATGGATGGAAAAAAGGACCTATGTATGGATGGATGGATGGAAAAAAGGACCTATGTATGGATGGATGGATGGATGGATGGATGGATGGATGGAAAAAAGGACCGATTGATGGATGGATGGATGGAAAAAAGGACAGATGGATGGATGGATGGATGGAAAAAGGACAGATGGATGGATGGATGGAAAAAAGGACCAATGGATGGATGGATGGATGGATGGAAAAAAGGACCAATGGATGGATGGATGGATGGATGGATGGATGGAAAAAAGGACCGATTGATGGATGGATGGAAAAAAGGACAGATGGATGGATGGATGGAAAAAAGGACCAATGGATGGATGGATGGATGGAAAAAAGGACAGATGGATGGATGGATGGATGGAAAAAAGGACAGATGGATGGATGGAAAAAAGGACCAATGGATGGATGGATGGATGGATGGAAAAAAGGACCGATGGATGGATGGATGGATGGATGGAAAAAAGGACCGATGGATGGATGGATGGATGGAAAAAAGGACATATGGATGGATGGATGGATGGATGGATGGAAAAAAGGACCGATGGATGGATGGATGGCCAAAAGGACCGATTGATGGATGGATGGAAAAAAGGACCGATGGATGGATGGATGGATGGATGGATGGATGGATGGATGGATGGATGGATGGATGGATGGATGGATGGATGGATGGAAAAAAGGACCGATTGATGGATGGATGGAAAAAAGGACAGATGGATGGATGGATGGAAAAAAGGACAGATGGATGGATGGATGGATGGATGGATGGATGGATGGATGGATGGATGGAAAAAAGGACCAATGGATGGATGGATGGATGGATGGATGGATGGATGGAAAAAAGGACATATGGATGGATGGATGGATGGATGGAAAAAAGGACCGATGGATGGATGGATGGCCAAAAGGACCGATTGATGGATGGATGGAAAAAAGGACCGATTGATGGATGGATGGAAAAAAGGACCGATTGATGGATGGATGGAAAAAAGGACCGAGGGATAGATGGATGGATGGATGGATGGATGCCACATTCAGTCCTCTGCATTAATCAAACAGTCAAACATCAGCTTCAAGCGTTGACCTTTACCTGTCGTCATGTCTGTAAAAGCTCCCTTGAAGCAGATCTTGTAGCCCTTCATGAGCAGCTGAAGACAGAAAGAAAAAACGCTGTTAAAAACTAAATAAAAACAGTGAAACGTCTGCAAAAACTGCAAAAACTTCCTATAGTCGGGGACATTAGCAAAGTAATTTTAACCTTCAGACACTATTCAGCGGTGGCGTGTGAGAGCGGTGCTTACTTCCATTACCGTCACGGAGTGTGTTTCTGAACCCTTCACCTGTGTGAAGGGTTACGCCGGCACAGCTAAAACACTTCTGAGCTTATCCTGCAAATTAAAGCCCAAACTCCTCCTCGCTCAAGGTTTAAAAAAAAAAAAAAACGAAGCCTCTAGACCTTGTTCACTTTTCGCTCCCACGGTAATGCTGTAAATTCAGGGATGAGTCAAAGTGCCACCTTCGTCGAGGTAATATCACGCTGCAAAGTGCACAGAGAAAACCAGAGACGCAATGTTTTATTACTCTCTGGGTCCATAGGGGAAGCTGGAAAATGGGAATATAAACTCGTTTCCTTGAAGCAGCCACGATCGCGTTAACGCCTTGTTCACAGTGTCATGCTGGATGGAAGTGCTTGAAAGATAAAATAGAGAAGGAGAAAGTGTCACGCCTCTCCTTTTGTTGGTATTGGATCATTACTCAGAGCGGTGTAGTGACAAAAAACCGTGTTTCCACAACCGATCTTTAATTTAGACGCCGGCTTCAGCGTGCTCTACAAATAAAATGTAAGGTACATTTGTATTTTTTGACTCTGCAGCTTCAAAATAAAAACCAAAGCAAGAAATGAGCAAATAGTCAGCCTGCATCAATCCCGCTCTTCTGCGGAGGCCTCAGAGCTTTGCTGGGGAACATTAGTGAACAAACAAAAGCATTGTGAAGATCACGGTACACAGCAGAAAGGTCAGAGATAACAGGGAAAACTTTTGTAAAACAACACCTGGAAATCTAATGCATCTCACAGAGCACGGTTCAATCCATTATCTGATGATGAAAAGCGCGTCGCGCCGCTGCCAGCCTTGCAGGATGCAGCCATCCACCTAAACTGACGGACTGAGCATGCAGACAACTCTGGAGGTATTGCTGAAATTTACAACACATGTAAATTAGTAGGGGAAAAAAACACCTAAAAAAGTCATGTTTAGAAAGTGCTTTGGTCTTATGAGACCCATTCCTGCTGGGAAGCACGGCGGTGGCAGCATGGTGCTGTGGGGATGAATTTAGTACAGCAGGGAAAGGAAAGCTGGTCAGAAATGATGGAGCGACTGAAGACAAATGCAAAACAATCCTGGGAGAAAGCCAGATAATCTAATATAATTCATGTTTTAGAGTGGCCTAGTCAAAGCCTAGACATAAAGCAAGTGGAAATCTGAGGTAGCAACACCTGAAATATGAGTGAGAATGAGGTACTCTGCAAAGATGATCGGGCAAAAAAAAAAAATTATCTTTAGTTTCTATATGTACAAAGCTGGAAGAGCCATACTCCAAACTGCAGGCCAGTTTTTTCTTTATTTTATTGTATTTATCCTTTTCAACTCCTGAATTAGGTGTTATACGGAAGAGGATTAGGGCAACTCAAAAAAAAAAAAAAAAAAAAGTCTACCCAATTCTGACTTTTTTCTCAGAATTCTGACTTTTTTCCTCAGAATTCTGACTTTTTTCCTCAGAATTCTGACTTTTTTCTCAGAATTCTGACTTTTTTTCCTCAGAATTCTGACTTTAATCTAAGAAATTCTGACTTTTTTCCTCAGAATTCTGACTTTTTTCCTCAGAATTCTGACTTTTTTCCTCAGAATTCTGACTTTAATCTAAGAAATTCTGACTTTTTTCCTGAGAATTCTGACTTTTTTCCTGAGAATTCTGACTTTTTTCCTGAGAATTCTGACTTTTTTCTCAGAATTCTGACTTTTTTCTCAGAATTCTGAGATTAAAGTCAGAATTCTGTCTATTTTCTCAGAATTCTGACTTTTTTCTCAGTAATTCTGAGAAAAAAAGTCAGAATTCTGAGAAAAAAGTCAGAATTCTGAGAAAATAGACAGAATTCTGACTTTAATCTCAGAATTCTGAGAAAAAAGTCAGAATTCTGAGAAAAAAAGTCAGAATTTAGTAGACTTTTCTTTTTTTGAGTGGCCCTAATCCTCTTCCGTAGTGTTACTTAGTGTTGCTAATAATAAAAATAATATTAATTAAAATAAATCCCAATAAAACACATTGACGTCCGTGGTTGCAAGGTGAAAAAAATGCTAAAAAGTGCAAGGCATTGTATCCGTGTTCTGCCTGCAGACACCTTGCCGCACCGGTCCGGCTGAAAGACGGTGAATATGAAAAGCACGACGCGTCAGTCGCATTCAAAGTGCCGGCGTTTGATTTGAGTCACTTATATAAGCCTGAACTTACAAGCTAATTCAATTAGGGGAGGCATTTCAAAGGGGAGGAATACGACCAACGTGACATCCGAGCCATTTCCAATTTTCCCCCTCAGTGGCAACGGAGGCGGGCGGCCCCGCTGATTTTACACGCAGAGGAAAAACACAATTAGCTTCACGACAGGGTGTGAGCGAAGCGGCTGGTGCAACAGGATGAAACAAGTGCTGCTTGTGATCGTCTTCGTAGCTTTAGATGGTTCTGTGTGATCAAACTAGAAGATCTTTAAACGAAAAAATAAAAAAAAACGCTGAACCATTTAGCCTCTAATGATTGTTGTTGACAAGTTGGAGGTGTTAACATGAGGACGGGCTGTAGCCTGTTCACCACATCTGATAATCTGGGGTTTAAAGCAAGGCGGATGATCTGATAAAAATGAACTGAGGCAGAAAATGATGTTAGACATAGGGGTGAATGAAGTGAGAGTTGATATATGGGGTGAAAAAAGGAAAAGCTGTACTTCATCTCCAAACACGGCTCTGTTTTTTGGCTGACAGCGCTGCCACAATTTGCAGCTGAAGTGCATCTTAATACGAGTGCTTTTGGAGTCCAGCACTCTAAGATGGATCCAGCCGGCAGGAGATTTGAGAGGGAATTATGAGTACACCATCTCTCTTATTAGCAAAATGACAAAAAAGCATCCCCTGCTCTTCCACCCTCACACAGAAGGGCACAGAGGAGCTAATAGTTGCTCGTCTCTCATCCAGTCCGCCTTCTCCGCCGTTTTCTGAGTCAAACACAATTTACTAAACTCTAAAACGTGTAATTATGCATCATCAAAATGACAAGTAGCAGCTTGTAGGAGCAAAAAAAAAAAAAAAAATAAAGAGCAAAAGGTCAGAGAACCACTGCTATGGGGGAGGTTTTAATATTGAATTTTAAAAGAAAATACTTCTAGTGCAGACGGAGATCAGCTGAAGTTTACTCTTGATGTTTGGTTTAAGGTGGGAGGGCTGCGAGTAATGAGACAGAGCCATTTATTCTGCCAAAAAAGAAAAAAAAAAAATAGTTTTGTCGTTATACAATATTTAGCTTAATTGCAAATAGTTTTAAGTCTCAATCCTGCCCATAAAGAAAGTGTAAAAATCCTAAAGTCGCAATTAAAAGCGGATTATGGTTTGTGAATCTCTCCCTCTTGGTCTGTGCTTTACTGGGGCTGGGAAATTAAGAGCCAAAACCGAAACAAAGTGGGCATCAACTAATTTTATACAATAGAGTTAAAGTCCAAATCTCCACATATGTAAATAGACTTTTCAATCTTTTATGCACATGTACAAATAGTATTTTTAAAAAGGGTCAAATATCCCAAAATGCAAAGATAAAAAGAGTTCAGGGTTCAAACCCCCCATGCCTCCATCTATCACCTTGATGTATCTGTGTCAGTTCGCCTGCATAAAAGAACTGTATTTTTATTGACACATCTATTTACCAATTATTTAATTAAGCTAAAAAAGACACACAAACAAATTAACTAACAAAAACAAGACCTGCATTTGTACTCTACGCATTGCATTAGACTTTTTCCAGTATTATTGACATATAGGTCCAAACAATTGGCCTACTTATGTTTTTTATTTATCATTGTTTTTATTATTCGTTTATCCCGTGTGATGTAACACCACAGCGCTGAGGCTGGATTCTGAGTCAGCACTTTTAAACTATTTAAACTCACGTCAGTGAAAAAGTTGACCCTTAGATGACTCTGGAGTGGATGAATCCTGGATTAAATGCAAATTGTTAAAATCAAAGTTTGTGATCAGGGAAAAAAATACCAATAATCTGAAAGTAAAGGAGGGCGTTAAAATATAAATCATTTAGTTTTTCCAGAAATTCAACTTTTTGTCTTTCAAATAAAGGAACAAGAAAAAGACTGCAAATTAACACTTTTGCCCCTCATACTCAATAGTTTCCCATTTTAATTGACAAGTCAAGAATTCATGTGCAAAAACAATGTGATTTGAAATTGATGATCCATTTTTACACCTTTATATCAACTTTCCCTTTCACTTTTAGATTTACAAATATAAACTCAAAACTTCATGAGCAACACATTTATTCTAATAAAAGCCATGAAAAAACAAATCTGTTTGTTATTTTCTTCTTTTAAACAGCTAATATTACCATATATTATGAAATATTCATTAACGAGATCTTAGAAAATTAAACGAAAAGTGACCAAAGCTCTCAGATTCAGGCCATTTCCTCACCATTTTACAGCCATCTTCAAAAAATATTTGTCCAAAGCACCATTTTGTTTTTTGTCTACGTAGGTAAAAGGTTTTAAACTCAATATAACTTATAAAGATGAATAAACTAAAGGTGTTTTATTCCTTCCTAAATCTAACTGTTGAGCTCTTGAGATTTACCAGGTGCACAAAAAAAATCGTTTTAATAAACTCACAAATCTTAAACGGTGAAAAAAGGGACAATATATAATAAATAAAGTATAATTTTATCACTTACATTACTGTCCCCTGTGGTACGGGCTCTCAAGGGCCCCTGGTGGTTGGGCCCGTTCACCACGTCGCCTCTCACTTCAAATAAACTCTGTAGAAAAGCAAAATAAGTTCAACAAGTGGACATAAAGCTCAGTCTGGGTAAAAAAAAAATCCCTATAAATGTAATCTAATAAATAAAGCATTTATTCTGTCTGACACAAAATCTAAAGGTAAATAAATGATTGTTTGTTCTTTTATTTTTCCTGCGGTCAGCCATATTTGTGCAGTTTTACTCCCCCCATTCTTCATTTTGGCAGCGTCTGTCTCATAACGCAGTGTTTTTCCCCTCCAACACAGCATTTGATGCATGAAAATAGCTTCAAATTGATGGCGATGCTAAACAAAGCCTGGCAAAGAGATTACACGGGCCTATCAAAGAACAAGTTGCTGCAATCTCCAAAATTAATGGACGCTAAATAATGTATGGGCTATCACTGCGAAGCCCGCGGAGAGATTCATCACGCGGACCTAATTCAACACAGACATGTACATGGATGTAACAGAGATGCACAAACCCGGGGAGCGCGCAGTGAAGCTTACCTCTTCCAGGACTTTCCTTTGTTTGAAGCATTCGGAAATCCCTGCAGGAAATGCAGAACATATTCTTGTCTTCATGCCCAGTTCGCATCACTTTGCTTTTATCAGGGTAATCGTTTTGGTGCAGGTGGACGATAAAGTTGAGTCCTACTTACACTGGAAGCTGACCACCCACTTTCTGCCCGCGATTCCAAGGAAGTATTTCAGCGTTCGCTCACAGACCAGCTGGTCATCTGTCAGGGAGACGAACAGAAACAATAAATTATCTTCAGAAAAGACGTGCAAGAGCATCTATCTATCTATCTATCTAGATATATATATATATATCTCTCTCTCTCTCTCTCTCGAGAGAGAGAGAGATGAGAGAGATAGCGCGCGCGAGAGATAGGAGAGCGAGAGAGCGAGAGATGAGAGAGAGAGAAGAGATAGAGAGAGAGAGAGAGAGAGAGCGCGAGAGCGAGAGAGAGAGCGCGCGCGCGCGCTAGAGGAGAGAGAGTAGAGCGAGAGCGCGAGAAGCGAGAGCGAGAGAGGAGAGAGAGGAGCGAGAGAGAGCGAGAGAGAGCGAGAGAGAGAGAGAGAGAGAGAGCGAGAGAGAGGGAGAGAGAGAGAGAGAGAGAGCGAGATGAGAGAGAGCGGAGAGAGAGAGAGAGAGAGAGAGAGAGCGAGAGAGAGCGAGAGCGAGGAGCGAGAGAGAGCGAGAGCGAGAGAGAGAGAGAGAGAGCGAGAGCGAGAGCGAGAGCGAGAGAGAGAGCGAGAGAGAGAGCGAGAGAGCGAGAGAGAGAGCGAGAGAGAGAGCGAGAGAGCGAGAGAGCGAGAGAGAGCGAGAGAGCGAGAGAGAGAGAGAGAGAGAGAGAGAGAGAGCGAGAGAGAGCGAGAGAGAGAAGCGAGAGCGGGAGCGAGAGCGAGAGAGAGAGCGAGAGATAGAGCGAGAGCGGAGCGCGAGAGCTAGAGAGAGAGCGAGAGAGATAGCTATATGAATAGCTCTATATATATATATAGATATAGATATATAGATATATATATATATATATATATATATATATATAGATATATATATATATATATATATATATATATATATATATATATATATATATATACTCTCCGGCCTCCTCTAAATCTGTTTTAGCTGCAGAGTGCTTTGGTGGGCTGTGAATATAGCTGGTTTAAGAACACCGCATCTACAATTACAGCCACTTTGGGCCGTCACCGTATGCAGATGTCTTCCTAATGACATCATCCACATTTAATTTCCCCAAAAACTGAAGGCGGTCTGAGACGGAAACAGAAAATTCAGCCACCACAGTGACCAACAATCAGCATCTAAAATCAACCTTTTAACCACCCAGAAGCTCATTTATCTTGCAGGACCTTCTGCAGCTGTTTTCCCTCTTATTTTTTTATTTCTATGGGAGCAAATTAGCATGGAGCTATGCTATTTTTCACAGGCCCATTTGTTTAACACTGCTGAGTCTGCAAATACCAAGAGCATCACTAAACAATGTGAGGCAGAGACGCATTGACCAGACATCTGTGGTTGACTTGCTGATACAAATTTGATCCGTATTTTGATTTCTCTGTACGAGCTATAATCAACAGCATTCAAAATGCGCTGTACTCCATTGGTTTAATTTTTCAACTTCACGTTCTCCGTCTCCAGATGATGACTGGGCCCTGTCTTTCATAGACATAATGACTGGCAGACCTTTTACTGCAGCTACCTGTATGTGCTCTCTTTCATCACTTAGACTTGACTCTAAGTTTAGCTGCTTTATTGTTAATTTCCTAAAATGAAGACACTAAAGCAGCCACTGCTGTCAATACTTCATATACATTTCTCTCACATAGAAAGTACGCTAACCCCCAGTGGGTCGAGGCAGATGAGCGTTCACACTGAGCCTGTTTCTGCTGGAGGTTCTCCTCCCTGTTAAAGGGGAGTTTTCCTCTCCACTGTCGCCTCATGCATGCTCAGTATGAGGGATTGCTGCAAAGCCATCAGCAATGCAGACGACTGTCCACTGTGGCTCTACGCTCTTTCAGGAGGAGTGAATGCTGCTTGGAGAGACTTGATGCAACCTGCTGGGTTTCCTTATTTAGAAATGTTTTTGACCAATCTGTCTGGAGGATTTATATAAAGTGCCTTGACATGACATGTTATAAATTTGAGCTCTATAAATAACTTTAATTGAATTTAACCTTTATTATATAAGTATTAAACAAGTAAATCAAGATGCGCCTTTACATTAATTTTATAATTCACATTTCAACAAACAGGCCTTTGAGCCATATATGGATGACAGCGGTACAATCTTGAAACCTGCCACTCTCCATTGCTGCAGATGGATAAAATATGCTTTCTTGATTAACACACCTTTTAAAATCGGAATATGTTGAATGGATTTGTGGCCTCTAATAAACAACACAGTAAAGTAATAGGATATAATGTTACAAGGATCATTAAACGCAGGAAATGTCAATCTATAATTGTTATAAATAACTAAAATTTACCAAAAAAATGGTATTGATTTTTTTTTAGCAGCAGCAGCTCAACAATAAACTATACATGCAGTTTTTAAATTAAACAAAGTCGTCAAAGGTTTTGTAGGAAGGTGACATGTAAAATATTGTAGATCTAGAACTTAAAGAGTTTTAAACACTGGCTTAATTTAAAGAAAGGCACCCAGTTAAATTATTTAAAAAACAACAACAAGATTTCTCAGCAATAAGGAGAGTATTTGGGTCATGCTTTTTTAATTTTGAAAATGTTCGCTGTACTTAGAAAAGTTTAATATATTATCTAAAACCAGATTTTGGTGAATGAAAATCTGCTTTTGATTAAAAGCTGATGGATTAATGTGGTCCTATTTACTATAAAATTGAAGAGAATTAAAAAAGCGTGTGTATTATAAGGCAAATACTTTGTTTTGTAACTTACATTTTTCATTGTTAGTAATTTTTTGCTCGAATTAAAATAAAACGCCTCTATCTGCATCAACCGCCTGTGCCGGTGGGTCAAATTTGCATTCAATGGCCGAAGATACTCAGTCCAGTGGGCTACAAATGGCCCCCGGGCCACATTTGGCAGTATTTGGTTAATATTTATGACTTTCCTTACTAAACGACTAACTTTACCTTTTTTTTTTTTTTTTTTTTACCTTGTATTTATTTTAAATGTCAAAGGGCAGCAGGTTGGGTGTCTTATTCAGTCTTTTCTCTTGGGTCACCATTTCAAACAGCAGCCAAGAGGCATTACTGATGTAATGTTAAGTGTGTCACAAACAGCACTGGTCTTTGATAACAGATAATTCTCCTGACTGACTCTGGCTATAATTTACAGAAATAAAACATTAAAATGAGCAGATCTGCATCTATGTGCATGCATTATCTGTTATCTATGTGTTGGCAAACTGAGCCAGCGAAGAAAAATGGATTCTAGTCAGTGGAGCCGTTTGAGCTGGAAAACCCCCTGCTGTGAAGGGTTAGTGACAAATATGGGCTTTCTTTCAGTTTCCTCTCTGTAACGAGTGGAAATGTTGCCCGATCTGTGAGTGACTCAGGCTCTCAGATGTTTGAAAAGACAAGAAATGCGACATTATATTTGTAAATTCAATTTTAACACCTCCTATGTGTTGAAAACATTGTGTAAACTGGTACCTCTACAGCACAAAAACTGATTGTATCCATTAAAACCTGTGTTATATGAAAAACTCAGTGATAAGAAATTAAACAATAAAAAAAAAAAATAATATTTGTACAGAACTGCTGCACGTTTTTCATTCAGGCTTTCAAATACAATTTTTATTTGAAAGCCTTGTATGATGCATCATTTTTTTATGACTTTTTTTAAGTAATAGAGCACTATTACTATTCTAGGGTTGTAAAATGTTTGCCAAATCATACATTAAGTGCCAGGACATTAATCTACAGCTATGGACAACAATGGTTTGTATCCAGACAAGTGCTGAGAGCATGCACATAATAGCCCCATTAAAAAATTACACATGGTGGATAATAATAAAGCTCCTCTATGCTAACTGCTACAGTGGGAGTCCTCCAGCTATTTCCAGACATTTAGCTCTAAACATCAACGGAGCAAAAAAACTCCCTAGTTTTGTGTTGGCCCACTAAAACGCTGCCATTAAAAAAAATGGTTTCTTAGTGAATATAGTGCTTTGGAGAGCGAAGGCCTTGAAATTAAAAATAATCCATCAAAGAGGGTAATTAGCGACAAGCGAATGAAGGCAGCCTGTGTGTGTCTGTGCCTATGGAGGAAGCTTATCCTTAAAAGTCCTTAGGAAGAAAAAAAAAATTAGCAAAACAGGAACAAAGAAGTTAAATTAATTATTAAAAATTAAAATGAGTCTAGATGGAAACATGAAAAACCACCAAAGAAAATCAAAGACGTCGTTCCTGTGTTTTTAAGCAATGTTCAAAGCTTTAAGTTCAGCCCTTTTAAAGTGTTACCTTTAAGCGCCCGCTCACCTGTGCGCATTATGATGTGAGTGACCTCTGGCGTCACCTGGGAAACGACGCGACCGCCGAGTCGTTTGGCAAACCTTTTCACCGTTACCTGTCAAAAACAATGTCGCATCAGTTCGGGAGTTCTGCCTCAGATTAAAACACTGAAAGCGTCGACAACCACCTGCTCGTTGGGGCCCAATCCGGACGACACAAGAACAAGCTTAGCTTTAGCTCCTTCTTTCGGAGGACTGTTGTTTTCTTTCTCTTCTTGCCCATCTGGCGGAGAATCGCAGTTTTTGGCTGTTTTGGTTGGAGAAGTTGGATTGGGGCTCTTTGAGTCTTTTACAGTCAACCCCGTGTGAGGAGAGTGATGCACAGCTGTGGGGGGAAAAAAGAAAGAGATAAATAATCCCTCAGTGCAGGGGTGTCAAACTCATTTTGGTTTAGGGGCCGCATTCAGCTTAATCTGATCTCAAGAGGGCCACACAAGTAAACTCATTGCAAGATTAAATAGAACTAATAAATGTGGACTTGTTGTTGATTTTTATATTAAATTCATTTCACTTTTACACAATATATTATGAATAACCTCAGCGTTTTTACTCAGTTAAACATTTACTTGTGCATTATGCATAAGAACTGATCACAGTGATTGTACAATGTTGAAAAACATTTATTCACATTTTTTGGAACTTAAAAACACTGTCCTGCATGACAAAATACATCAAACAGATAAAAATTAAGAAATGATTTAAATTTTTCCACACCTGAAGCTTAATCTGCTAATTAAAACACAGCGCCCCTCGTGGACAATATAGGAACTGCATATTTTCAATTAAACGAAGTACATGTTTTTTTTTCAATAATTGTTTTATCATTCTCTTCCTTTTATCTTGTCCACTTGTGAATGTCAAATCTGATGAGCTCTTTGTGGCATCTTATTGCCACATTGCCAGACAGGACACTGGAAAAAAAAAAAAAAAAAAAAAATTTTTTTTTTTTTTATAATGATAATGCATTTAGCCACAGGGCCGGACAAAATTGTTCGGCGGGCCGGATCCGGCCCGCGGGCCGTATGTTTGACACCCCTGCCTTAGTGGGACAAAAAGCATGACAGGACTTCCCACCATGACCCATAGATCAATCTTAGCTCCCTCTGACCAAGAATCCAGCAGCAATAATGACACAATCAGGCTACAACACGGCAGAAAGCCACTTCAGATCAGATGAACCTGTCCATTCTAGCGCCCTAACTTTTAAAGAGCTGCAAAAATCTATCAAAGGTGTATCAAAGGTAATTGAAGAGCCAACCCTACACATTATACTCCACAGCGTTACACAAATAGTCTTACGGGTCTCCGATATGCTCCCCCGCTTTGCCACTCCTGCCTCAGTTGCCACTTTATCATCAGATGGTCTTGTTTCTGCATTTAAACGATCCTTCCTGAAAAAAAAAAAAGAAGCCACATAGCTTATGGGAGGTAGATAAAAAGCCAAGCATGGAGCACATTGTGTACTAAACGAAATATGTTCACAGTCTGAAGGCACAGCAGTGGTGATTTAATACGAATCCGGTGAAACAAAACTGAAAATTCGGTATACAATGCATGGGACAGCCAGCAGAATTTATAAAGTCAGTGTTAAAAACCACTATGACCCTTTATCTGCCGTAACTGCTTTGTCTGAGCCTCTGTTTAAAAAAAAAAAAAAAAGAAAAGAAAAAAATAAACAAAACTAAAAGGATTATGAGACTAGTGGAATCATGGCTTAGAGAGAAAAGAATGACCCAAAAAGCAGAGCAACAAGAACACGCCTACAATTCATACCAAGGCAACCACGGGGGTTGTTTGTGAGCATAAAGTTTCTTGAGTAAGAAAATGCTGCTTACTGGGGGGGTTTTTACTGTTAATGTTCTCAGTACAAAAAAAACATTAATCAGCAGATCATGTAAATAATAAAATCAGCAATAACTTCCTCTGAATTTTCTTTGTGCATGTTGATGCATGTTGATAACCCTTTATGATCTGAGCCAAATGAAAGAGAGAGCTTTAAAATGCAGCTGCCATTAGGCTGTATATCAACTCCCATGTGTATAGGACTAGCCTAGAGTGACTTTTTAGGGCCAAATTACGTGTTGTCATTTAAGATAAACTCTAGATGAACCTATAGAGTTTGAATGGCGTGACAGAGTGTGCCCTCAGAATAACTTTTTTTACCAACACATTACTGTAGTACAGTTGAACCCACACTGGGAAAAACACAGTCTGGTTATGTGTAGAAAGGTGAGACTTACACGAACACTGCATGGCTCACTAAAGCCGGGCATACACAGCACGATATTTTCAGTTGTTGTATTCATATACAGCTCAAACTGTACAAAGAAACCGCAGGGTTTAAAAGTTCACAGCTCACCATATATGTTCTTACTGCACGGCCCGACGCGACCTGATTGCTCACACTAAACGTTCAAAAACCACACGTCGGACTCAGCCCCGTAGAGAGATGGCGCTACTCAGACTCGTCTACCCGGAAGCCCAATGTAAACAGTAGAAGAAGAAAAAGACGGAAGTGTCAATGCTAACTGTTAAAAATTAGGCTCACTAGAACGAAACACGCTGCCTTGGCAATTCTATGAGTTGCTCCTCCGTAGTTTGACTCCATGTCAGACGCATCGCCGGCATGCTTCTCTCCACGCCTATGTTTTCATCTGAGAAGACGAAGAAGAATTTCCCTGTTTGCACATGTGCAATGCGCGAGGTTGGGGGGAATCGGCTCGTAGACGCTTGTAGCTCTGCTTCAACAGCAGGACGCGCTCACGATCACTTACGAGGGCCGACTGAATTTTAAACATGTTTGATTTTCATCCGACCGTACGATTCCTGATCGGAAGGTGGTCGTGAGAGGCTAATCACCCCACGTTACCCCCTTGACTTACAAGCTTCTGCGTTACATTAACGCACAGTTTACTGAATGTATATTACTTCTGTATATATATATATTGATTTTATTCAGTTTTACTTTATTTTATTGTATTCTTATTTCTGTCTGCACCATCATCACCAAGTCAAATTCCTTGTATGTGCAAACCTACTTGGCGATTATACTTGATTCTGATTTTGATTCTGATGCTACACGACGCGGGACGTAAGATCAAGCTGAAACTCGGCCCGATCCAAAAAAAATTTTCGCACGACTGAAGAATCGGCCCGAAAAGGGCAAAAACTCGAACAGTGTACGCCCAGCATAATGTAAAGCCACAGGGGGAAACCCCCGTTAAGAAGAATGGGGGTTCTGGTGCCTCCCAATGCACATTACACCAATGACGCCGGTCAGAAAAGAGCAAAAATTACATCAATATTAATAACAGAACAATTTTAGTGTTTTAAATTAAATTTTAATAAATAAAAAGCAGAGCATGGTTCCTACAAAGTGCGCTTAATTTTCTGTCTAGGGTGGCGGTTTGCTGGGTCTCCAGCTACTCTTCTGACATTTCTCCTTGCTTCCTCTCCCTCATTAGACAATTTGTCAGATAAAACTGTACCATTAAATTAAGTTAACCCTGGAGACTTTCGTTGCTTTCCTTTTGAACGGCCACTGTATTTTACATCAATCATCCAAACAGAACGCCGTTGCTCTTTATCGACTTTCAGCAGCATTTTTCCCTTTATTTAAAAAAAAAAAGTTGTCATTGCATGAAATTCCAATACAATCTGAATGAAAAGTTGAGAAATTATAATATTTGCACACTATCAAAGTAATTTAAGAAAATAAATCCCTTTGTATGAAAACCTTTGCGCTTATCCTGCTGAAACATCTAACAGGCACCATTCTGAAAAGAAAATTGAAGCCCCTACTGCTTCATCGCGGCAGTTTTACAATTTTCAACTTGATTAAATGATTTCCCTAAAAATCAGAAGTACACTAGGATTGCAATTTTTAATCAGAACTTGGCAGAGAAAGAATATTGAACGTAATAACACATCCTCTTAGTAATCAACCGATGTCAAGCTACTCTATGATTAGAATTGGGGGGGGAAAATGGACAATTTCTTGCCTCAAAGGCTTCAGCAGAAGCAAAAACTGGCAGAAATCCTGCGCCTAAATTACCCGTGTCAAAATAAAAACAACATAAAGGTGCCGACTTCCTTTAATTTCCCTGCTGCGCTCCTAGAAAATGCGACTTCAATTTCAATTCTTCATAACAAAGCCAGTGCCGACCATCTTTTCAATCTCCCTCTTGCCTGTACTTAGAGGCTTCAGGGCGAGAAGCTGGAGGGACGCGCTCAGGCGGCTGAGATAAATTACTGTGGCAACACAAGTTTCCGTCTAAGTGCTTTAAATGACATAAGAGGCTGTCAGTAATTACTTTTTTTTTATTCTCACAGTATAAGCAGAATCAGGGTTCATTAGTGAGATAAACAGTCTGTCCTTTCAAGACACATCACCCTCTGAGAATAAGGAAACACCAACTTCCTTATTCAGACGCGGCATCGAGGCCAATTACAAGCCACAAGCTTCAGATTTTGTGCTGCTCGTTATGCCTGCACTATAATACAACCACATTTGACATCTGTTAACAATAATATAATGACACGAGAGTAAAAAGAGCACTGTAAAGACCTAATTTACTTATTTTTGACTATGAATTAAAGTTGCATATTGACTTTAAGCCTCCATGAAGGCAGATGTCTGTTTAGCAGGTCCATCAATCAAAATGACATAAATCAAGGCAAAAAAAGAATAATATCCCACACAGGGAGCTCTTTGGGAAGACTAAATCTCAATAACAACCATCAGATAATATCTACATGCCAATTGGTTGTTTGGTAGACATGTCAGGAAAACACACGCACAATCGTATAAACATGGGAAGTTTGTTAAACTTTATTAAGTTAAGATTAAACTTTGTGTTTTGGTCAGAAAAACAATATGCCTAAAGCAAAAGGATGAATATGCAGAGAAGCTGCTCTTAAGTAAGGTGGAGGATCTGTGATGCTGTGGGCCCTGGGAGCCTTAGAGAACATTTTAATTATAAAATCTCTTCACTGCAAAAACAGACCTAAAAAAAAGTAAAATGTTCTTAAAATTTGTGTTTTTGATCTAGATTTGAGTAGTTAAATAAGATGATCTGCCAATGGAATGAGTATTTTGACCCCTAAAATAAGATAATTAGACATCCTGCACTTGAAGTAAGATGATGGAGATGAGTTGTTCCTATTTTAAGTGTAAAAATCTTATTCCATTGGCAGATCATCTTATTTACCTGCTCAAATCAAGGACAGATACACTCATTTTAAGAAAATATTACTTATTTTTAGTTCTGTTTTTGCAGTGTTGGAGTCTGAGAGAAAACTGAAAATGGGTCTTTCAGCTGGATGTTGATCCGAAACACACAACCAAATCAGTACAGAAAAGGTTCACCGGACCAGAACTGAGTCGCATAAAGTAGCAGGGAACATAATTCTTAACAATTGTGCATTTGAGCATAGTTTGGCCCAAACGCCGACAAGCAATATGCTCATCAACTCTTAGATTTTTAGCAGCCGTTTAGGTTTAGACTGGCTTCAGAAGTCACAAACGACAGCAACACAAACGATGCTTATTGGGCAGAAATCTTTACCAAATAACGTTCATGTAAATTGAACTGTGTGCTTAATTTAGCGTCAACTGTTTTTTTTTTGTTTCTGACGATTAGAATTTACCACCTAATTTTTTCCACATTTTTGATGGAGTCTATTTACAGCTAATAGCTCTGTAACAAAAAGGTACCAGAAGTCCCGACTGTTGGCCTTGATCACCTTCTGACGTTTGTAAGCAGAACCTCTCAGCTAGTTTTGTGGGCGGAAGAGGTGCAGAAACGACAATTGCTTTCAAGAGAAGATAGGATGAGATCATCTTCCAAGACAAAAACGGATTAACCCGAGCAGATAAAGAGAAATCTGCCGATTGTGTCTCATGATCGCATTAGGAAAGAGATGCAAAGAAACGGTTCAGAAATATTTCCTTTTACCATTACCTTGTAGAACCAGCCTTCAGTTCCTAATCGTTTCACTGTGACGTTGTCAACTCTTCTGATCGCTGCCTTCAAAGCAGCAACCTAATGCCGGCTGGTACTTTTAGATTAAAATCTAAAAGTACCAGTAATGCTGTTAATCATTAAGATATTTTTTTGTAAGTTTTCCTTTTCCTTTTTTCACGTTAACAATTTTCCTTCATCAAGGGATCAAAATATCCTGAGAAAAATCAGCCGCTTTGCTTAAAGCACTTCTTGATTTTGAGATCATACAAGTTGCTAAATATTAGAAAGTTCACATATTATTATGACCCGAGGAAATTTAAAAAAAAAAAAAAAATCGATCAAAAAGTAGATTTTTAAGGCTTTTTAGCTCAAGGTTCATAAAAAATGTTGCATGACCGATGAAGTAATTCGTAGGTAGGCGTTGATCTGTTGACATGGTAACAAGATACTTCCTGGTTGCAAACTCGCTTTCTCAAAGACAAATAGACGGATTAAACATGGCTAAAAAGTGTGTGGCTTATGGTTGGTCAAATACCAACAAGGATAATGTCGCCTTACACACATTTCCAAACGCAAAAAGTTCCGGTGTGCTTTTTAAGTCCTTAAATTTTAAGTCCTTAAAAAAACTTTTAACGGCGCAATCACGATCTTAATGCCACATTTTTTGAAAATATGGTCACTAATGCATTTATTTCCGAGTTGGTGGATCTCAGAATCAAGAAGTACTTTAAGAGAGAACCAAAGAGCAGGGAGTTAATGCTGTAGCATGAAAAGTCTCACCTGGCAGGACCTTGGACTTGGTCCTGGTCATTCAGGAGGGGTCTGTGAGCGTCTGGGCCTTGGGACACATAAACAATAACGTTCAGTATCTATGCAAACCAAAGTCCATAAAAGAATTTTATAAAAAACTCCTTTGGACAAACTAAAATAACACAGATTCACAGAAATTAAGCCAAACAGACCAATTCTTTAAAACTCTTTTGCACCTTATGTTGAGTTTAAATGTCAAGGCAAACCTTTTCATTCAGTAGTGGTCGGGTGATAACGTATTTTTAAAAAAGTCATTTTCTTGATTGTTTTCTCTATTAAATGTCAGAGAGACTAAATGTTTCCATTAAAAATCACTTAGCCTGATTACTTCAGGTTTAAAACAGCCTAAAGAAAAATAAATGCATGTCCCGCTCACCTCTGTTCCTGCAACCCGGGTCGGTTTCTGAAGGCTCTTCTCTAGCAGGGCTGCCTTCTTTCTCCTGAAGCATCTCTGACACGACAGCCATCAGCTTCTCCAGCCTCACCAGGTCCTTCTGCATTTCTATCTTTTGCTGCAGGAAGAGAAGGAAAGCTTTTACTCTAAATGACGTTTTATTTCATTTCAGCAGGGGGTTTGGGGTGGAAAGGGCAGCTGCAATGCAACACTTTTCTGCAAAATCATGCAATGCAAACTGGCTGCATTTAAAGAAATGAAACAATTACCTTTATGGTTTAACACAACGACAGACTTCTGCCTATATTATTTTATTTATTGTATTCTGCAGGCTTACACTGCAGATGCATTGATTATGTACACAGACAAAATGAAAAATCGAATGCAAAGCTCTGCATTTTCATTTCTGAGACAATCCGGATGTTTTCTAAAGCCCAGGGCGTGGGACTACAACTCCCAAGTCAAATACAGTCAACAGATAAAAGCGTGAGCGCTGAAAGATGGATGAGGTAGAAAACAAAAACAACAAAAAAAAAAATCATCCTCTCTGCAACATTTCTCCCAACTTAAATGAAATGCAATTTAGAAAGCTGCTGAGGGGGAAATTTTTCCTCTGAGCGAGGCAGTCTGTCATCCAGGAGCTGACAGGAAGGTTTGGCTGACAATGCAAAGGCTGCCCTCTATGGGCCGTGAGGCGAAAGTGCGCCGATGGAAGCGTGTCAAAAGCTGAACAAGCAGAAAAGGTCTCGATGTTCGACTTAATGGAACCAAAGTAAACATTAAAAATCAAAACCCGTTCATGCAGTTTGATCTCCATTTTTTAATCATGCAACTGAATATGAGACAAAAGGAAAAAACAAGAGGGTGTGTAATTGAATTTACCTGAGTAACAAGAACTTCGCTTGAGAATTGCGATGATTCAAAGGAAACGCCGACGTCGTTTTCACGGGCATCGCCTGCAGAAAAGAGATCATCAAGCTGCTGTCTGCCTGCAGGGAATACCACAGATGCATCCAGCAGAGACTTTCTGCACGATTTTTAATCACATATTTTGCAAAACTCCTGACCTGCAGACAACAATTTTAGCCAATTTAGATACCAGTTCAGAATTTAATTTATTTACATTAAAACGTATTACAGATGTTAGCACAACCAGTGATTAGTGATTTACAGTTCTGCTTCTAAAAATAGGTTGCTAAGCAGTGGCATGAAATGGCCAATGTTGATAATTATCAATATCGATCAATATGATTTCTATTTTATCAATATGCTTTTTATATGAGTTTTCATGTTACTATTTGTCATTTTTTATCCCCCATGGTATTGAAAATAATACAAAGTATCAATCATTTTTCTGGGTATTAATATTGAGTTTGAAATTTTTGTATAGTGACAACCCTAATTTTTAATGTCATATTTTTTAATAATACACCGGGTTAGTGTCCAAAAAGCAACAGTAGATATCTCTGGCGTACTCTGTTTTCTACCCTGGGTCTGTTTGGGTTTTCTGCCCTACAGAATGTTTGTGAAAGAAATTCAACGTTCAGGGAGACGGTTTGGTCCTTACAGTCGCCATTAACTACCATTCATTTACTGATGAATGTTACTATAACATAATTAATTCAGATAACAGCTAAAAAGTTTTTAATACCAGCAATCCAATGAATCAATTCTAAAATCTTCAGAATCCAAATCGAAATGGTTCATGAAATTTGAATCGATACCAATTCCTTAATTATTATTACCCATATTGACATTGTAATAATGCTGAATTTGCAATAAGTTGTGCAATCCTACTAAAGATGACCGTTCATACTGAGCCTGGTTCTGCTGGAGGTTTTTCCTTCCCGTTAAAGGGGAGTTTTTCTTTCCACTGTCGCTTCATGCATGCTCAGTATGAGGGATTGCTGCAAAGCCATCAACAATGCAGACGACTCTCCCTGTAGCTCTACGTTTCTTCAGGAGGAGTGAACGCTGCCATCAACTGGGTTCCCTTAGATAGGACTTTTATTTTTACCAATCTGTATAATCTGACCCAATCTGTATAATCTGATTGAATTTGACTTTGTAAAGTGCCTTGAGATGACATGTTTCATGAACTGGCGCTATATAAATAAAATTTAATTAAATATTTGCTAACCCAGTACACCCCATCAGACAGAACTGGACTCGTCAAAAAGGAAGAAACAGAGTTAAGTTTGCTGTCATATCATCGCTGATCGTTTCTCGGAGCATCTCCAGTTTTTAACACAAATATTTGCACCAAAAATTAGCAAAATAAAAACCATAGAAACTCATACACTGCAAAAAGGGAACTAAAAGTAAGTGAAATTTTCTTGAAATCAGTGTATTTTGCCTTGATTAGAGCAGGTAAATAAGACTATTTGCCAATGGAATAAGATTTTTGCACTTAAAATAGGAACAACTCATCTCCATCATCTTATTTCACGTGCAGTTCATCTAATTATCTTAATTTAGGGGTCAAAATACTCATTCCATTGGCTGATAATCTTATTTACCTGTTCAAATTAAGGGCATATAGACTAATTTCAAGAGAATTTTACTTACTTTTAGTTCCCTTTTTGCAGTGTAGAAAACCGGTTGAAGGAGATGAAGTCGATAATTACTGATCTACTTACATTCCTCTGGCGTGCCGAACAAGTCCACGGACGCCTGACTGGAGTTGACCTGGTCTGGGTTCGGGCTGGCGGCCGGACTCGGCGGCTCTGCCGGGTCGGTTTCCCCCACGGCGTCCTCGTCCTCGCGTCGGTTACTTTCCCCGATTTCTCCCTGATCTTTGATCTCAGTTTGCCGGCGATCTGACTTCCCAAAGATTTGCGCCAGGGTCGGCAACTCCTCTTTGGATCCGTCGCTGTCGGACCCGGACGAAGACTCCAGCCTCTGCGCCTTCCTCCTCTTCCTCGGGTTGACCTTGGAGAAGCGGCCGCTGACCGCTCCGCTACCGCTGTTGTTCACGTCGGCTTCACGGCCGCCCGCCGTCCCCAGGACGTCGGGGGTTAAAGAGGACACATCGGCGTCGTTGACCGAATCATATCTGGTGACGCCATCTTGGTCCTCCTTCAGGTGACGATCACTCTGACCCGGAGTGATCTGAGACCCCTTAGATGCTTCGTGGTCAACGGCTGTGAAGCGGAGGCCAGAATCTACTACCTGAGGGACAACAGAGAGCGGACTGTCCGTGTCACGCTTTGACACTTTGTTCGGACTGAGCGCGCTGCTGAGGCTGCTCCTGCAGGGCCGCCTTTCAGCGTCCTCGCCGTCAGGATCCGTGGCCTCCAGCACGACTCCATCCGCTTTCCTCGTCCGGACGGGTGAGTTGGAAGGAGGAATCACGTCACTACAAACCGACTTCTCTGCCTCTTTCGAAACCTCGTTCGTGTTTTCCGACAACTCCGAGCTCGGACGGTCTCGGCGGCTATCTGCGTTTTCTTCATCCGAGCCACGGCTTCTCTTCGCGCTTGGTTTCCCGAGGTGGAAAGATTTTCTTTTAGCGGCTTTGAAGGACTGGAGGAGTTGCTCCATGTCCAGCTCGCTGTCGTTCCTGCAGTCCTCGTGATCTCCAACGGCACGGAGGGCCTCGCCAACACGGGCTTCCTGCTGGGAATCAGGCCGGCAGCCGTCCCCCTGCGTCTCGCTCTCCAGCGTCGGACCGAACACGGACGGGTCGGTCGGGCTCGTGGAGTTTGGCACCACAGAGACGGCGCCGTCGGCAGCAGCGTTAGCCGGAGTTCTGGCTTCAGGCACTTCGGCGTCGTTTTGTCTCGGAGACGTTGCCCCGCTCTTCTCCATGCTTTCTATCCCTCCTAAATCTTCCTCATAAACGCAGCCGTTTCTCTTAGCTGCCTTGGTTAGGTTCCCGCGTTGGGTTGCATCCATGGTTTCATCGTTGGTTTCTTCAGGTTGCTTTTCGGCTCCGTTTTCTTTTTTAGCTTCCCTGGATCTCGAGGCGGTTTTCTTGTGACTGCCCTGAACCTCCTCGACGAAAAGCTGAAGTCGTCTGCTTCTTCTAGCGCTCTTGGTGATCACGGTGTCCTGGTCCTCGCTGCTGGGATAGGCCTCTATTTGCACTTCGACTTCCCCGGATCTCTCTTTGGGTTTAGGACCGGTTTCGCCGTTCTGAACTCCTACCAAGACGAGAGGCTTTGCCACCTTAGCTGGTTTCTTTGTGCTTAACTTGGATTTTTTGCCTCTCCTGCGATCAGTTCTCTCCTCCGTACCTTTTGGTTTGGACTGGGTCGGCTCCTGGAAATCGTTGTCAAGCTGTTGGAGACTTCTGCGAGTCCTTTTGGTTGCCGGCGTCCTTTCTGGTCGCGGAACCTCGTGTTCTCCTTGATGCTTTTCTGACAAGTGCTTCAACTCTTCCACGTTTTTATCAAGCTCGTCCGTGACCTCCATCTCTCCAGATGCTTTGAATAAGTCACTGCAGGTGTCGTTTTCGACCAACCGTTGCTCCTCACAAACACGGACGTCGTTCTTCTTACCGGGTTTCGAAAGCCTTTTACGTGTTTGTTTTTCCGTAGCCGTTAGCGGCTCTTTAACTTTGCTTCCTCTTCGTTTGTAGACGGCACCAAAAACTTGCTCTTCGAGGTCTTTGGTGCGATCTTCTCTCTTTGACGCGACGTCTCGCAGGTCCACATCCAGCGTCGGCGTAGACGAACAGTCGTCCGATTCGTCTCCGCTCTGTTGGGGCTTCTCCAGCTCCAGCTCATCTTCGGCTGGAACTTTCAGGAGCCACTCGGCGACTTTCTCCAAACTTTTCTTCTTCTTCTGCTCGAGAACCTTGTCTGGCTCCAAATCCTCCTTCTGCTTCTTTCTAGACGACTTTCTGACGCATTGTTGGCCAGGATCCTCGCCATCTGGTTTTGAACGCAGAGAGGACTTCCCCGCTTTGACAGACGACCTTTTGTTTTTAGCCGCACGTGTCGACGTGCCATTTTTCTGAGCCTTTGCAGTTTCCGGCTCTAAATTATCCGTGGAGCCGGACGTCTTCTTGTCAGAGGTCGGCGGGACGTCACCCAGGCCGCTATCCAGGCCCTCGTTTTCTGCGGTCACAGAAGCCGAGTCTTCAAGGCCCATGAGCTGAGCAAATCTGCTCTGAGCTGTGAAGCAGAAAGTTGACAAATATTGAGTATTGAGAGTTAAGTTGGTACAGAAATTATGCGCTATGTGTCAGCACTGCACGGCCCAAAGGGGATGCTAATGCTAGGTTAGCATGTAGCGTCGTTCAGCATTTCGATTTTTTTAGCCTGTCTGCCTGGGAAAGTTTCCCTGAACAACGTTTTTTGTGCTTATCTTGTCTATAAAGAGCGTGGCATGTTTTTCTCCAAGCTGTTCTCCACATGTTAGCAGACTTAACAGCTAGAAGGTAGGATTTTTTTTTCAGAAAAACCGAGCGAAAGGTCCGGTTGCCTCCGATTTGAGCCCATTAGCTGTTGCGATGACGCGGATAACCGAGAATCTGCGCAGGCATTTTGCAGACTTCAAAACCGCTGCAGAGAAGAAGCAACGTGAATAAGTCAGTTTATATAGATGACTAAAATGTGTATCTTTGAATAATTGATTGTTTAGTACTGATTATATCGAGACACACGATTAATTTGACAGTCCTTCTACATACATCTTTGACATCACTGGTATTGATGTAGAAAAGAAAAAGGGAGGGGCGCTCTGGCAGCCTTATAATTCAGATCATTTCCTGCACGTCTTGCCTTTTTCTCTTTGCCTTCTTTCCTTTCAAATGACTGTTTATGAAGCCAACTATAGCCAAAAAAATAATAATCTTCTGAAAACATGTATGATTCTGACCATATGTGGATTGTGTACGCCCTGTTCTAGTTTTTTTTTAAATAACTAAAGGTGAATGTTATCAGTTATCTGTGTACGTTTTAGTTTAAAGTTAATATGACAGCTGAACTGATGTGATGAAGTTAAAGAAATGCAGGAGCTATTTTTACCTGCTAGAGTTGAGGAGCAGGACGGCGGAGAACCATCCTGCTCTACAGCTTCCTTTCTCTCCAGTTCAGGTCCAAATGTGTCTCCAGATGATAAATTACAAGCATCTTTGCTTGTTTCTGTATTCGTGACACTGAGCAGAGAAGAAAAAACAAACACAAATTAGCTTAACGTCTCAGTAAAAGACTATTAACATTATAGTTTAATTTTTGCGGTTCCTACTTAGTGTTCCTCCTTTGCTGCGGCATTCCAGTAAAATCTGAAAACATAATAAAAAAAAATAAAAAAAACATCATGTCTTCCCCCCTCTCTCTAGAAAATGAGCCACTGGAGAAACAAAAACCCAGAAAACAGAATATAAATTTTTTAAAAAAGCTTGTGGTCTCACAGTTTGTGCAGGTGTCTTGCTCATACGCCTGAATCATGTCTTGCAGTCCTGCAATAAGTCTCTGAAACCCAGGGCTCTCCTGCAGGCTCCTGAGAACATCCAAGAAGAAGAAGAAGAACGCAGCAGGTTTAAATAACGATACACGTTTAGTGAGCGCGGTAACTAGTATTTTCAGCTCATTGACCTCTTTGTTATCTGGGATTTACACACGGGACACGGGGCTCTGTTTTGCTTGGAGCTGTCCAGAAGTTTCGTGATGCAAAATCTGCCAAAGCAGAAGGTTTGAGACGAGAGTGAAGAACAATTCAGAAAACTTCAAGCCTTTTTTAAACAAAAACATCCACACAAAAAAAATAAAATAATAATAATCATCAAATGTAAAACGTTGCTTACTTGCAAAACTGGTGATCACACTTAGTAGAGACCGGCGCCGTCATTAAATCCAGGCTGAATGCAAAAGAGGACACACTAAATAACAGACAGACGGGGGAACTTTCTCTATATTACTGACGCTCTGAATTCGTTTAATTGCTCGAACTGTTTTTTTTGCCTGTTTTGTCAATGTCGTCTATCTCCTCCACTATGACGAGATAGACGCTCTTTTACCCGGTTGAATAAAAGGTTTGATGAAAACAAAATAAACAAGACACTCACCAAATGGGACACTGAAGTGTCTCCCACAGGACCGTGATCCCCTTTTTGACATCTGTGGCGTTTGGAGTCATCATAGTGATTTTAAAAGGCTGCAAATGATTAAAAAAAAAGTATTAAAATATAAACTGCTAGAAACGTTTTTCAGAAACTATTTCTATCTAAATGGTTTCATGCAAGCAATAGTTTCATTTAAATACAAATAAACTTTGCACAATGAAAAACCCTAAACTTGCTTTAACAGGGGCAGTGAACTTATGCAACTTTGCATACTTTGCTCGCTGTGTAGGTCTATTGTTCCCCAGCAGGTACGTAAAGGGAATAGCCGAGGCAGTTAATGGATTTTAAAACCATAATAGCTACACTTTTCTTTGGTTTGTCTAACTGCACAGAGACCTAATGGAAATGCTGGATGCAGCATTTAAAACAATTACTAAGCGTCAAAGTCCAAGTTTTATCGTTTCATGAGCTCTGCTGCAAAAGGGGCACTTCAATTAAAAAGTAATGGACTATTAAATATAAACAATGCCTTCATAATAAAAGTAACTGGTGAACAATAGCAGCCTCGGAGACTATTATGATCATTATATCCATCATCAGGTTGCCTGGGTAAGATTTACAGGAGCGACAGCAGCCAGGCTCATCTGCTCATTCTGAGCGATCCCAAGGTGTTTCCCAGCCAGCAGGAATAAAAACTGTTTCCCCGGTGATTTATGGGTCTTCCCCTGAGTTTTCTTCCCCTAAAACGACGTGGCCAGGAGATGAGCTGACTCACACAGATGCAGACAAGCTGTGGCTCCAAGCTCCACATCCCATCTCCAGGCTCGAGCCCAGGCACCCAACAAATGAAGCTCTCTTCAGATGCTTTTATCTGGGATCTTGTTCTATCAGTCGTGATACAAATGTTGTCGTCGTTGGCGAACGCCGAACCAAAGATCGACTGGTAAATCGAGGGCTTTCATGTTTGGCTCAGCTCTTTCTTTACCCTCACAATCTACCAGAGCAACGCCCACTTTCCAAATTATAGGCAGGGCAAATTTATTTGTATAACACATTTCAGTACAAAGACAACGCATGGTGCTTTACATGATTAAAATATAGGAAAATAAAAACAGAATAAAGGCAAGTTGGAATAAAATGTAGAAACAAAAAAAAACATGGACAAATGGAAACTAAAAGCAAATTTTAAAAACAGTTGGATGACAAACTTAAACTTAAAACAGTTTAACTAGAACAGTCAAAGGCAATCCTAATCAAATGTGTTTTTTATTTTCCTTTTAAAGGAACTCAGGCTTTCAGCACTTTTACAGTTTTCTGGAAGTTTGTTCCATGTAACTTGAGCATGGGAACTAAATGCTGCTTCTCCATGTCTGGTTCTGGCTCTGCAGAGAAGGCTGAAGCCAGAAGACCTGGGTGGTCTGGAGGGTTGATACACTGATAACAAGTCTGTGATGTATTTAGGTGCTAAACCATTCAGGGATTTATAGACTAACAAAATAAGGCCCAAATATTTTCTTTAATCCATCTCAAAGTCCATCCTACCGTCATTCATTAACAAGTCACAAAGAAGCATGCAAGATACATGAACTTTTACTGCAGATGGTCACCCTGAGGTCGAGTTTTAAATATTGAACCTGCAAAAACAGGTTCCATAGTGACTTGAACTAGACTAATGGATGGATGGATTGTTTTTTTTGTTTTTTTTACATAATCTGTTTCTTCTTTTTTCCCCATTTACCAACCCAGACTTGAACAATAATTTACCGAAATTCAACACTTTTCCAGACTTTTTAGGAAGCTTGTCCTGCTAAGACAGAGACTGAGTTTTACAGGGCCCGGAGGGTGGTGGCAGTTTTTTCAGATAATCCTTTTATGTTTAATTTCTTAAAATGGTTGAATAAAAGGAACAGTACCCAATTTTGACTGGGTTTTTTTGTTTGTTTGTTGTTGTTTTTTTTTTCATTTAAAAACGGAAAGAGCTAGTGATTATCTCTTGTTGGGTAGGTTACATAATGATGAAACAGAACTAACATGTAACTAAACCTAAAGTTTAAAAAGAAAACACACAATTCCCAAAGAGAAACTTATTGAATACGTTTAGATGATTGTTGTATCAAACCACTTCCTGTTATGAAAGCATCATAACGTAACACAGAGCTAACAGGTGAGGCTGCAGATAAAGCTAAACATAACACTAGCTGCTCGCTAACATGTAGCATTTTCCTGACACACCGAGGCTAACACGTTACATTGTCAACGAAAACGCATCGGCGCCACTGGGAACGAACGACAGAAGCGATCGCGTCGCTTTATATTAAAATTACCTGGTTTTCTCACAGTTTAAAGACGTCAACATCAAACTCAGCCGCTTGAGTTTTCCCGCAACTCCTCTTCTTCTGCTATGATTTGACCCGCCTCTCTCTGTGGTGTCACAGCGCCCCCTCTGTGGGTCCGGGTGGTAATGCAATGACAGAATGGTAAAAACAACAACAACTTGCAGGAAAACGTGTTTCAACAGCTATTAAAAACAACAAGTCAACATAATTTATCGTTTAAATAAAAGACTTCCAAAAGGAACATGTAAAATGAATATTAGTGGAATAAATATTGCAAAAACCTAAAAAGGGTGGTTGCCCCTACACCCCAGACAGGACATTTAATAGGCCTGCCTTTGATTTGTCTTTCAAAAATCCGGTGAAAACCAAGCAGATCTGCATTTAGTGAGCAATTATTTTGTTGGATCAGAAGCAGCTAAGATTATTTATTTTTTGCTCCTCCAGACTTTCCATCTTGTCCGCTAGTCTGGCTCATACTTTTCTTGCCTGACCTGGCAATTTGGGGGTCAGCCATATCTTATTTGGCTTGTTGTCAAAGAAAACTCTTTCTATTTTCAGATGATGGATCAAAACACTGTGAGATGTTTTATGACGTAACCCAAACTCCACAATACTATCTCTCATCTGCCAGGTGTGCTTCTAATGTTCTCTAACAAATATCTGAGGCCTTAAAAGAACAGCTGGAATTATACTATTTTTTTAATTGGGTGTTTCCTGGAAGCAGCTGGTTGAACTTGATTTTATTCTGAGGGTAAGGGCTCCATTGCAAGCCAGTCTTTTCTGATTTGTATTTCTAAATAAAACAGAAAACCATGTAACTTTCACTACAATTTCTGTTGGTCAATCATGCTAATCCCAACAAATGTTTTAAAGTTGGTAACTGGAATATAATAAAATGTGGAAAATATCTTCTTTGGGGGTTTCTGTGGCTCAGTAGGCAGAGTAGTTTTCTTACAATTGGAAGGGTGTGGGGTAGATTCCAGCATCCCCCTGTCACATATCAATGTACCCCTGGGCAAGGTACTTAACCCCAAGTTGCCAGCCAATCTGTGTACTATGAGTGAGTGAATGTAGCTATAGTGTAAAGTATGACTAGAAAACTGCAAAATTCAGTCAATTTACCACCAAGGGGTATGAATACTCTTGCAAAGCACCGTATATCAACATACTATCTTTTTGTAAATGGAGTGAAGTTGTCAGATTAAAAGCCAGTATTTAAATTCAGGATGGAGGAGACAATGTAGAATCACACAATGTAGCTGACATGAACTAAGAGCCATAATTTAAGCAAATTAAATTAAAATCATAGACATATACTGACTGCACCACAGACCGGATTACTGAGAATTTGCACAGGCAGGTCTACTGACAGAAGCAACGACAGCGTTTCTCATGAAATTGCGTTTGTTTTTAAAACCTACATTGTTCATTAAAGCAAAATCTTGTGTTTAGGAAGGTAGACTTTGTTTTTTGTCCATGTGGAGAAAATATAGATTATTAGTAGTAAAATTTAGCTGATATAAGGATTCAGACATTTTACTCAGAGATGAAAATTATATTTATCAGCAAGTCTAAACGAAATTTCCTCTGGAAGTCGACCCATTTTTACATGAATCAGTAACACCGCCCGGCAGTAGGGGGCAGCACTGAGTTGATCTGAACAAGCTGTGAAAACAGAGGAAGAGGTTAGCTTCAGCGTAAACATCAACAAGGAAGTGGCTAACGTAGAGTTGATGTTTCAGAGATTATTTTTCTTTCTTTTTTTAACGAAAATAAATAAGCACTAAGATGGAATAATTGTTCTTTTTCACAACGGACAGTGAGTAAATCTCCTGTTCTGACAACCTGCCTGTCTTTTTGTTGTTGTTGCTAAAGCTAATCCGGAAAGCTAACCCAGGTATTAATCTGATATTTTATTTATTTATTGTCCAAATAGTGCAAGGGTCGGTAAGGGTCTGCTATTTTTTTTTATGTTATAATCATCTCCTAGATCAGCGATGGAGGGCTCTAAGTCTTCCAGCACCACCATGCAGGTGAGCTTCGTGTGTCAGCGGTGCAGCCAGCCGCTCAAACTGGACACCTCCTTCAACGTCCTCGACCGAGTCACCATCCAGGAGCTCATCGGTATGTCCTGCGCCCACGGATTATTTCTGATTCCTAGCTCCGTTATGATGGGGTGACTGTGGGTGGGTTTCTCTCCTGCTCCTCAGCCCCGGTGGTCACGGTGACTCCCAGCGTGAAACAGGCGGACAGCAGCGGAGGGGAGGCCGCACCTGAGGTGGGTAACTTCAAAAGAAACAGATTTCTCATTTGCTTGTCTAGTGTGAACGCAGACCTCTCACGTCTTCAGAAACTTGCTTACTCAGGGTTCCCTGAAACAGAAATAAGCAAGCCGGGGCAGTTTCTCTGCTTCTCAGTTCTGGAAGAAACTCCCTGAAAACCTAAATTGTGCATTAACTGTTACCTCCTTTTAAAGGACTTGAAAACATTTTGTTTACAGCAGCTTTTGACAAAACTATCTGATTAATGTACTGTGCGAAACACATTTTTATTCCCTTTAGAATCAGAATCCAGTTTAATCGCCAAGTAGGTTTGCACTTACAAGGAATTTGACTTGGTGTTTATATCAGTTTTTACAATTGTTTTTGATGCTTAGGTTTAATTACCCTTCTTTTAGTCCTTTGATGTCCTGTGGAACACTTTTTAATGCCTTGTTTATGAACAGTGCTGTATAAATAGCCTTGTTTTGCCTTACGTGTGGAGGAAAACCAACACTCTCTTGTCTGCTGCTTAAAAAAGGCATAACCTCTTATACAATACTTAGTTCACTAATGCACAAAGCTAAAAAAGAAAATATTATGCTTCAGTTGCAGGAATAGTACGTTATTTTAAGTGCCTCACATGTAGAGCTGGGCAATATGGATCAAAAATAATATCTCAATATTTTTAGGCTGAATGCCGATGTAAGATATTTATCTCGATACGTTTTTCTGTTTCATAAAGTAATAATTACAAAAAGGCATCTTTGAATCAAAGCTTTATCCCAAATGTCTCTCAAACACATTTTTTTAACATATGACGCTAGATAAATATGAGAAACGGTTGAGAAATAAGCGGAACATAAAAGTATAATTCTAGTGGAACATAAACCATCCCAACATTAACAATATACACTCATATCTCTTTTTTTTATGTCGATTTTTTTTTTTTTTTTTTTTTTTTTTTGGGCAGCCCTACTCACAAGGTTGTGAAAACCCATCCTACAATTTCATAAATAATTGGGTTTTCATTGAAAACCTTGACAACAGATAGTTTGAAATGAAACAATATAGCAAAAATATCAACTATAACCAAACTCTTCTGCCATGATTTATTTATTTTTCCTTATTTGGTATAATTTGGACTTGTTTTCTTCAAGGAAACATTTGTGGAAAACAAGCAAGATGGAGTGTCCAGAAAGTACATCCCTCCTGCACGGTGAGTTGCTTTCAGGTCATCACTGTGGGGCCTGGATGCAAATAAAAAAGCAGAATGTCCTGAAAGGTGACGCCATCTCCCCTCTTCAGGATGATGTCGACTGAGAGCGCCAACAGTTTCACACTGATCGGGGACGCTTCGGATGGTGGAACCATGGAGAATCTTAGTCGGAGATTGAAGGTGATATTTTTTTTGTTTAGTTCAGTCAGTTTCCCTGTATTAAGAAAGGTGCTGACCCATTCGCTCCCAACCTGCTCAGGTAACCAGTGACCTGTTTGACATCATGTCCGGCCAAACGGACGTGGATCACCCTCTGTGTGAGGAATGCACCGACACTCTGCTGGATCACCTGGACACGCAGCTCAACATCACAGAGAACGAGTCCCAGAACTACAAGTGAGCTGG